>NC_044922.1:147602-183330 GCF_003576645.1 Ipomoea triloba
AAATTACTGTAATTCTCCATTACTGAAATGCAGTATTCAGTAGGACACCCACCAAGACTTCCTGTGGAAATATACAACCAAGAAAACCCAAACAAAAGAACTTTGGGAAAGCCAATTCCACATGAGGTTCAACTTCTCTCCAATGAACCTACCATATTGAACATCACTAGAGTTCACCCTCAACTGTTCGATAACTATATTGAACAATGGACAGCACTTATTATCAGAGATTTCGAAAGTAGGCATTTTAACATCTCTGAAGGAGAAGAGATGATTAAAATCGCATAAAACTACTTAGGGGATACAGCAAGGGCAGCATGGGAAGCCTTCAAACTAAGATATCCAGACATGCTAGCACATTTGGCGTCGCAAGGAAACAATGTCCACAACTTCGCCTACCTTATTCACAAAATTCTCACTGGCAGAGATGCAAATGCTGGATTAACTACTCGACAAGCAGAAGCCATGAGAGATCTAGAACAAATTCAACTTTATGATTGGAATAAAGTTGTAGAATTCCTAATTGACTTCCTTGCTTTAGCAAGTATTTCAGGAAATTATTTTTCACCAGAACTTGGTGAAAGACTCTTCACCAAACTTCCTGGACCATTAGGAAAAGAAATACATGAATCTTGGAACAAAACTCCCAAAGGAGAATTGTTTGATAACATAGGAACTAGAGTACAGCATATTCTTAGTGAACTTAAGAATAAATGTACTTATATTCAGATCCAAAGGGATTTGAAACAGAAAAACGTTGGATTTTGTAAACAAATCTACACGCCTCAGCAATATGGGAGACATCCAGACGATCCAGCTCCTAGAAGACCGAAGCAGCAGAAGAAAAACTATGTGAAGAGAAATTACATAAGAAAATCAACTGCTAAAAAACCTTACCTCAACAAAGATAAACATGTAGTAAAATACAACCCCAACAAGACTTACAAGAAAACAATCACCTGCTTTGCTTGTCAGAAACCTGGACATCTTTCTTCAGTATGCCCAACGAGACAAAACATCTACACCAGAGAAGAAAACCTCATCTCTACGATAAACGAAGATATCCTAGAGATTAGTTCAGACATTTCAAGCAACTCGGATATATGGAGTATCTGCTCACTTGAAGGAATGGAGACTGAAGAATTTGAAGTTCTAGAACAGCAACCCAACAACTTGAACATCTTATTGGATAAGATAAACAACTGGAATTATGGATGAAACTAAGTGTGATCATACTTGGATTCATAGAGCGGGCAACAATAACATTAGTTGTTATATTTGTCATTGGTATCCAGCCTTCGACAGAAGATGGAAATGCCAGACTTGTCTTAAACAGATATGCAATAATTGTATTACAAAAACTTTTAGCATACCAATACCTGAACAGGGAATTCAAATACAAAAACCAAAATTCCCTAATCAAGGAAATTTGGAAGACAGAGTATCAACTTTGGAACAAAAATTCCAAAGTATTGATAAAAAATTAGATAAGCTTGATACAATTATAGAACTCTTAGAGAAAGGATTTGAAACCTTAAATCAAGGTATCAAAGCCTTAGCTAAGGAAAAACACAAAATTCCCACAGAAGAAGGAATTTCAGAAAATTTATCTCAAGATTATAATTATAAGATTTCACAGATAACCCCCAAGAAAAATTGCATTATAAACCAAACAGAGTCAGAAGTAAATCCTACTTCTATACCACTCATTTGCAATAAAAATACACTTACTCAAATAATTATACCATCAAAAATGGTACTACATGGGTTGGAAGTCTTAACCCCAGTTCTAGTAGACACTGGAGCTACTTCCTCTACGATTGATTCAGAACTTTTGCCTGAAGAACTTAGGCAAAAAACTGTCAAAGTAAATCCTGTTCAATCAACACAGTTTGATGGAACAAGAGTTACCATTGACACACAGATTAAAAATATCCATGTAAAATTCCAGACCAACTGCAATAATTGGTCAGAACCTTATTATTGGCCTAAACTTTGGGTCAGAAAACTTATAGGACATAAAACTCCTGTTATTATGGGACTAGATTTCCTACTTCATAACAACGGTCAGATAACTCTTAACAAAGATTATATAACCCTCAGCAGGAATTGTTCCTTAATTCCTATTATCTCAAACAGAGATCCTAAAATTTTTACTCCAAAAATTTTAGATAAGAAATGTAAATGTACAGACAACAAAATCCAAAGATCACAGCCCAATTGTGATTGCAACAATATTCTTACAGAAACAATTGATTCAGAAGATCACATAAAAACTTTGAAAAACAATAAAGGAATAGAATTAAATCTCCACATAATAGAAACAGATAATTTCAAAAGAAAACTCTTAGACAATAGCTTAGAACAGATGATTAAAAAACTTGAACAAACAGAAATTATAGGAGAAAACCCTATAAAGTTCTGGAAAAGGAACAGAACAGTTTGTAAACTAGATATCATAAACCCGGATATCACAATTAAATCCCAAAACTTTAAATATGGAAATTGGGAACAAGAAGAGTTTAAAATGCACATTGAACAACTACTAAAACTAGAAATTATCAGAAGATCTACTTCAAGACACAGAACACCAGCTTTCATCGTTCAAAAAGAAGCTGAGAAGAAAAGAGGCCAATCAAGGATGGTTTTCGATTATAGAAGACTCAACGATAATACATTTGAAGATGGGTATTGTATTCCCGATAAAGATACACTTATTAACAAAATACAGGGAAAAAACTGGTTTTCAAAATTTGATTTGAAATCTGGTTTTTGGCAAGTACAGATGCATCCTGACAGTATTGAATGGACTGCATTTTCATGCCCTCAAGGACATTACGAATGGTTAGTAATGCCCTTTGGACTTAAGAATGCTCCTCAAATATTTCAACGAATGATGGATGAAATATTTAAGGAATGTTTCAATTTTACATGCATTTACATAGATGATATTCTTGTATTTTCAAAAACTTTGGAAGAACATAGAGCTCATCTTTATACAATTTTCATTGTTTTTGAAAAACATGGACTTGTCATCTCTAAGAAGAAAATGGATCTTTGCAAGAACCATATTTCTTTTTTAGGGGCAGAGATAGGAGATGGAATGATTAAACTCCAGCCTCATATCTCTAGAAAGATAATTGAGTTTCCTGATAAGCTAGAAGAACTCAAACAACTTCATTGTATATAAGACAGGATTCATGGAAAATGATTCCAGCCTTATATAAAGTACTTGGTTTAAGCGTGTTGATATAATCATTTGACATAACTTCTATGTCTCGATCTATATCTACAATCTGTTCTAGTACTTGAGGACTCTTTCCTTTGGGCTTGAGCATTCTTCCTATCCAAGAAAAACTGGAAGCTTGATCCAAAGTGTTAGTTCTCAAAGGACTTGGTTCCTCTGTGATGGTTCTAGACTTTCCAGAAAAAGGTTTAAAAGCCATCAGTTTGTTTTGCTTAATTTTTGGGTATAACTTTCTAGATTATAAACCAAGAAATTAAGTGATCTCTTCTTTATATATGTGTGTGTGTGTGTGTATATACATATATATGCATATAATATACATATATACATATATATATATATGTATATATATATATGTATATATATATACATATATGTATATGTATATATATATACATATATATATATACATATACATATATATATATATACACACACACACACACATATATATATATATATGCATATAATATACACATATACATATATGCATATAATATACACATATACATATATACATACACATACATTATATACATATATACATATACATATAATGTAATGTATGTATATATATGTATATATATACATATACATACATTATATGTATATGTATATATGTATATATGTATATAATGTATGTGTATGTATATATATACATATATACATATACATACATTATATATATATATATATATATATATCATCGGTTTATCTTCAAATACGGAGTAAAACATTCCCAAAATTTGTATAACCTTTTTTTTTTTTCCTTTGATTAAAATTCATGATGCTGATTTACATTTGAAAAAAGCTATTCCAAGGAATTCTCCTGCTACCATTGAGCTCTATCTTCAAGGAAAATGAGAATATATCTAAAATCTACAAGTGCTCATGATTAGATTAGAACTGTGATGATGTAGATGGTCGTCCTTCTTGTTTCTCTATTAGCACAGACCTCGATGGTGGACCAAGCATGCTCAATAGTACCTGCAAAACACAAACTCAAGCTCATATCTAGTAAATAACTTCATATTAATAGATTAGTGCGAAAGGTTAAGGTCTCTCACGGGTAAAAAGACTAGCCCATGTAGAAAACCAAGAAGAACCAAAGCCAGGTACATTTGGAAATAGTAAACCTGCAATAGAAAACAAAAAGCTGTAATCAGCATATGCTGTATTTTATTTATTAAGTGCAATAAACAAAACTTACATACCACAAAAACTTCTGTCCTGGAGAAACAAAGGACAAGCACTCCAACAAGCTTTGTGAGTGTGATACCACTGCAAAAAAATGTTAAAAAATGGAGTTGGAACACATACTTCACTAGGTGACAAGAAAATCCCATATGGAAACCAAAACAGAAGAATAAAAGTGTCTCAAATAGAAAAAGACAAATGGCCAAACCTAAATACAGAAGCTCCCATTGTGGTCAAAGCCTCCTTCATGCGTTGGTTCCTATCTCCACTACTTATCTGCATTCAGTTCATCATTACTTAAAAACAAAAGGCACAAAAAGAAATTCTCGATTCATTAAACCCATATAATGAGCAGCAAATAATATATAACTAAAATGCTGGTCAGTTGATGAGCACAAGTGGAACCTATAAACACAATATTGGTTAGGTCAATTGGTGAGCACTCTTTACTTACAACTAGTAGGTTGGGAGTTTGAGCCTCCACAGGGGCAAGAGAGGAACCGAAAAAATGTGTAATACATTTAAAACAAAATTGATATCTAATTACGTCCCACCAAATTCCTAAATGAAACTGAGAACACATACTAGTGAGTAGCAGTTGGCAATACATAATGGTTAAAACCTTCTTATCTATTAAGGTATGGTTTACTACAGGATTTGTCTTCTTTAGACTAAAAAAAAAAAGAAGAATGTGTTCCATTATTCTGCATACAGTGGCATACAAATAAGGGGTTGCTTATGCAAACATTTAACTCCCTTAAATTCTGTTTCTTCTAAGATTCTGGCAGATTGCATGAAGACATGGAAGCCAACATGAAAATGCAGAAAAAGAAAGAAGGAAAAACTCATTAGCCATTTTCAAATACTGTGTATCCAGTCAAGGAAAGGAACAGACAGTCAATTATTCAGATATAATAAAAAGAACAGGAACTGACCAGAAAAGCATGCGTTATGTGCACGCAGAATTCAACGGCAATACCCACTGACATTACAAGGTTAACAACCGAGACTGCATTTAGCTGGATATTTAGGATTGCCATAACACCCTGAAAAATAGATATGTCAACATACCAGCAGCAACAGCAAGAGAATTTGACAAAGAAGCTCACTGCAGAAAAAATGCTAAAGGAAGAGAGTGTACCATTATATCCAGTACAATCATCACCAACACAAGTAAGATAATTGCTGAAGTCCAGAAACTGTGTTAACAACTTAAGGTTACAAAACTGAAGAAGTAGATGGGCAATATCTAATGTAATAAAGAAAGGGAATATAAAGCCTAGGAACTATATATGTAAGAAATTACTAACTAACCTGCAGTTGACAACCAAGCATACAATAAAGACAGCACCTAGTAAAAATATGCAGAAACATGATAAGATAAATAACTTGGAAATGGAAGACAGGAAGAGGAGACTAGTTATCATCATATCATATAATAAGCATCAATAGTAATGTGTTCATTCTCTTACTTCGCAATAAACTACATGAAATTTCAAGTTTCAAATATGTTTAAGGAGCACAGGAGGTTTAGGTTTTAAAGTGATAACAGTAAACACCATCATGTTGTAAAAATAGATGATGTTCTAGCATTACAGAACAATGAAAAGGCATATATTTACTAACCAATAGCTATGGCAAGGTTGATTAGTGCTGTCCTCCATATGTCAAGATATTGTTCAAAGAACATATAAAATACAGCATACGGGAAGACTTCCATCTGCATCAGAAAAAGTGTCCAGAGCCGTGAACAAGCATTAATAATCACACACTTGTAGAGTCCATTCTTTTCAAGCAGATATACAATTATCACATGCATAATTGCAGGTTGAGAAAATTATGGAAGAAAAAGAACACACTTACCTTCAAAGAATCAGAAATTCTAGAAGCAAAGTCCCGTGCAGCCCTCATTGAGTTTACAAAGTCAACCTGAAAGAAAACAAAATAAGATGAATAGCAGGATAATTGAATGAAATCAAACAAAAATTTTCAATCATGCATTCCATACTTGCTTGTTAAGAGGGGTGTGAAATGTACGGAAGGCCGATGCTTGAATAACACCATTTTCATAGCCTGATAACGGATGGCCAAAATTATCAGAATAGACAAACAGTAATAAATGAAAACTTGATCTGAACAATCAATAACATGTTCAGACACACACACACACATATATATATAGCATTGTAAAGTATAATTTAAACTGTGCACTCTAGCAAAAGAAGTATTCATTAGTACAACCTTTAAGCTCCACATTGTTAGTGTAAGCCCCATTACCACCTTTTGCACAATCACTAGAAGGTAAGGCACTCAGGAACCACGGGAGTTTCTCTTTGAATTGTTCGGTTGTTGGACGACCATCGGCTAAATCTGAGTGAAGGAAGCACTGCAAATTCCAAGTGTCAGCCATAGATCCTACTTTTAACCCAAGAATTATAGAACTAACACAGCTAACATAGAACTATAGATCAAATTTGTTAACCCCTCAACCCAACCCCAGGAATAGATAAAGAGAAGAGAAAGAATGGAAAAAAAATTTCAAATACCAAAAACTGGAAAAAGAAAAACAAAAAAAAAAAAGGAAGGAAAAAAGCATGTTTTCAAATTGCATATAGTTGAGTACAGAAAAATAAAATAAGACAGCAGAAAAGAAGAAGAAGAAGTTTGTTTGAACTACCGTTGTACAATCCTTGCATATGCCCGTCACGCTGGATGAACAAGGAGGCTGAAAGAAAATGTGTTTTACTTTATAGTGAATAAACAAAATTACTGAATAGTTTTGAATGAAAGAACTAGAAAATAGTTGCACTCATGGAAGCATGAAATATAAAAAGGGAATGATGAGTGCAACTACTTTCAAATAAACATTCATAATTTTGAATTAATGCTGCTCTGTTTAATCAAAAGTGCCCTTAGAACAAGAAAGTAACTGCACCTGATCATCAGGTGGGCAAAAACTTCCATTTGTAAATTTACGGCAGCAACCAAATGCTTCTGGAGACATCCATACCAGAAAATCATCAAGCCAAGAAGCAGCTGGTTTAGCTATGTAACTTGTTTCTGGTGTCAAAGATGCTCTAGAAATCTGCAGGAAACTGTAACTTTCAGATGCAGCACTGACTGAAATGTTACAAGCTACCCAAAGTATTGGCATTATAATACATATTGACTACTTAAAAGACCCATCAGACATGCAAGCTGAATGGTCCCCTCCATCCATGAAAAGTCGTACTGTTCCCCAAAGCCCCTTATGAGTTGTGAAGCCTTCCCACATGGGAAAACAGTGACACCATGTAGATTATTGAATTTGTATTAGACTTGCATCCTCAAATTTGTGAAAGAAATATGGACCTTACCTCATTCAAAAGAGAATCTGAGTTACAATGGTTGATAGAGCATAACTGGTTGGTTTGCCCAGATTCAGAACTGAGGAATGAAACAACATTCACATAATCAGAGCTTTAATACCCACTGAAACAAACTTTTGAAACTTCTCCACTTTGTATTAACTACAGTATTTATATAGTAATATTATACATGAGAAGGGAAAAGCAATTTCTGATTCATTATATATTTGGCATGATATGTAGAAAATAATGGTGTAATATTTATCATTCCATTAATATTTCATTTATTTACTTGTTCACTCTTTTCAGGTCAAAAATGTTTCTCAAACTGCAATAATGATAAGAAGCACAAAGATAAAAAATGCAGTGCATGGCTTCTCAGTAGAGAACAGGGAACAACTTCAAATTAACAAACTATGGATATCATTGATAATGAATATTTTAAAATCTGAATGCCTAAGGACAAATTCTACTTCAAGTAAAAGAGAAAGGATAATGAAGGAATTCAGGAGGGAAAGAATACCTATAATTGTAGTTTTTCACAACAAAGTACAGTGGTGGCCCAATTCTGAGATATTCAGAGATATTATTAAAGTAACCCTGCATAAAATATAATTGGACCGCAAAGAACCATTATTTGACAATGTACAGGATATCAAGCAAATTGCAAAGATAGCAGTAATCAGCATATCAAACCTGGAGATATGAGTCTCGAGGAAGAACAACTTCTTGTTCCAAACCAGGCTCAATCCTTGTACATAATGCCTTTGAGGAAAGAAGCATCATGATCAATCATCAAATTTACCATAAGAAAAAATAGATTGAGATATCAGGGATAATATTTTAGAAAGATAGGGGCAACAACTTACAATACTTGCCATTGCAAGAGCAGCAAAGACAGATATGACAACTATTTTTACTCCCCACAGACTTAAAATGGGTGCATGAACATCCTGTACAGTGAAACATAACTGAGTTGCTTAATAAATGAAAATAAAAGAGTTGATGCAACAAAAAAATGCCAATAAAATGTTATCAGAAGTCCCAAGAATCATGCATCTTTTAGACCAAAATGACAAGATGGTCAAAGAATGATACTAAAGAATTTCTCAAACCTTCATATATCGAACCAGCAATCCAGGTTTTCTTTGTTGACTACCTAACAGACCATACATTTTAGAGTCAGACTCAGCATTGATACATATTAAAATGTTATGAAATTAGGAAAACTGCCCACATATACCTATGTCATGATCGCCATTTGAACCAGAAACTTTAATGCAGGGAAAGCAATCAATCCTGTTATCTTCTGCTCTCAGAAAATCGAAGGCAATTAAGGCAACAAAAGCAGTCACTTGCAAAAGGAAGTCCAACAGAACAGCCAATGCTACAAAATGAAAAGGCATCACAGAAGAATTTAAGAAAACAAACCAATAAAATATAACATGAGTTATCAGATATCCCATAGTACTTGAAAAATAATCAGGAGCTTACTAACCTGCAAACATGGAAAACACGCGGCATGCTGGCATAGGGATGAAACTCCCAACTGCAAATGCCAAAACCTCCGCTAGACTAGCTAGTGTTATAGATGGTCCAACTTCTACAAGAGCATTGCTAATTCGTCCTTCTAAAGGCAACTCCACTGACTGTCTTTTAACTGCATGCACCAATATGCACATATTATCCACCCCAACCTGCAAAGTTATAATACCAGATCAATGTTCTTGCTGTTTGAGAAAAGTATATACTAAAAGACAATAAGACATTGCAGTAAAGCATTAAAAGATGAAACATACTTGAGTCAAACAGATATTCAACTTAGAGGATTTAATGGCAAGTTTCAAATTGTTAGAATTGTCTTCCTTGAGCAGTGTGAACATTAGCCTTGGGAGCTGAAATGAACACACTGTAGCCTTGGGAGCTGAAAAGATTATTGGGTAGCTTTGTAGGTTTACTATTTGAGCATCTTTTATGTATATATATATGTGTGTGTATCAGTGTATGGACTATGGAGTATGAAGTATGCAGTGAAGTAATAGATATAGAAATATAAGAATTATAACCATTTCTCCATCCTTGATTATTCATTTAGCTTCTTCCTAACTGGCGGGTGGTGTTATTCTCCACCCGCCAGACCTGTGTTTCTTCCAAATTCAACATGGTATCAGAGCCTAAGATTCTAGGCTATTTTCTTTCTCTCCATTTCTGAAAACACCATTTTTTCTGGCGATCCGCCACTGTTTTATCTCATTCCGACTCACTTTCGGCTAGTGTGTGAAGAAACTACCACCACAGCCTTGCTCGGAACCTCGTTGCAAGTCGTCACCTGAAAACCGGTCGCCAAACTCCGGCGGAAGTATTCACTCTTTTCCGGCCAGATCTCTCTCCTCCGGTCTCCGTTCAAGGTGCTGTTGCCTCCAGTAGATTCGCCTTGAGGAGACGCACCTGGGAGTGTATTCAGATCTCCCGTCTCCACCGGTCATGCCGGTCAACATCGGTCAACTGCCGGTCAACGGCCAGTCAACGCCGGTCAAAGTCGCCGGTCAACAATCTGAAAATTCCGGCGATTGTTTTCCCACTGTTTTTAGTGTATGATGCTATCTTTTGCATCTTGAACTACCATATCTTTTACCTCTTTTCCTGCTAGTGTCAAGTATTTGTTCAGTTCACACAACATCTCCCTCCATCATAGCATCACATGATGTCCCAAACTGCAGTAATACTATGGGCAGTTTTCTGCAAAATTGCTGCAAATTTCTTGGCAACCATTGATGCCTATGGGTGAAATTTGAAGGTTTTTGGGTTTATTGCTGAACTTCTTTGGTTCTTCCCATGGTGTTTACTATTTTTGGTATAACCGTGCTATTTCTTTATCCCCGGTATGCCTTATCCCATGGATGTTAAGTTTCAGCACTACTATAAAGGCCTTTGATTATTTTCCATGTTTCAAGTAAGGGGGAGTGTGACTATATACAATCAGTGTGCTATCTTCAACTCTGTGTTATTTTCCTTTGCTCTGTTTTTGGGTTTATCTTCATTTCTATAGGCTTTGCTTCATCCTTTGCTCCCGTTCACCTCCGCTGCTCTCGATGAAGATTGTTGTTGGCAAGTCATAGAGTGCTTATGTTGCTGTGAGGGTGTTCGTGTTAATCTTTACCCTTGGAGCCATCATTCCCAAGGATGCTCGTGACAAGCTTTGCCCTTGATGCATTTCCAAGGGTTGTGTATAGCATTGTCTCTCCGAAGCCATCCAGCGTTGTTATCCTCTAGCTGCTTGTAATCTTCATTTGTAATTTAGAATGGAGTTTATGTTTGACTTCAAGCTTGGAACTTCTAGATGTTCCAGCTTGAGGGGGAGTGTTAGAATTGTCTTTCTTGAGCAGTGTGAACATTAGCCTTGGGAGCTGAAATGAACACACTATAGCCTTGGGAGCTGAAAAGATTATTGGGTAGCTTTGTAGGTTTACTATTTGAGCATCTTTTATGTATATATATATGTGTGTGTATCAGTGTATGGACTATGGAGTATGAAGTATGCAGTGAAGTAATAGATATAGAAATATAAGAATTATAACCATTTCTCCATCCTTGATTATTCATTTAGCTTCTTCCTAACTGGCGGGTGGTGTTATTCTCCACCCGCCAGACCTGTGTTTCTTCCAAATTCAACACAAATATTTGCATTGACATTTTATTGTTTATTTTAATTTAATGGTTATATTTGGGATATAGTCAGAGCAAAAATATAAAAACACAAAAATAGTTGATAGAACATACTGCCAAGACAAGGAACGGGATAACTTCCATAATGATAAGTGTTGATTTTACTCCTATGGCACTGAAGAAACCAACCGATCCAAGAACAGAGAGCATGACAAGAACAACGCCTGAAAGGCCAAGCAACACCTGAAATAAAACCAATAAAATAAATCAGAGCAAATTTGCTTGATCACCTAACATCATTCACATAATATTTCAAGACAAATAAAAGTATTGATGGCATGCATGCATATAAGGTGACATTGATCGGAAAGACAACGCAAATGTGCACCATGGTGCGACTATTATGATCAAGCTTGATAACAATTCATAATATGTAAACATTTAACACATAATGAGAACATTTACTTCATACTAAACTTCAATACATACCATGCAGCATGTAATGCAAATATTAAGTACATATCATATGAACATTTATTTTATGCTATGTGGGCTTTCAATAGCTACTATGAGATCATCCTTCATGATATAGTATGTATGAGTAACTATTTACTTATTTAGTGTATATATGATGGAGCACTTTGTGTGTGTGTGTGTGTATTACAAGAGCAATAAAATCTGAACAATAAGTTAACACTTTAATGCAAACAAATACAAAAGAGCTTGCAATGCATAAATGAAGAAAGACAAAGCTGTTATAACCATACCTTAGATGATATATAACATGAAGAGAAGCGTGGAGTATCACCCAATGTCAAAGATATGTAAGCAAACATTACAAGATAACTTATCTGAAACAAGACAATCAAAAAGTAATAAACACATGTATAAGTATAAATGTGCAAGTATGCATGTACATAAGATCAACATATGGAGTTCCAGAGGACTTACAACTATAGTTATAACATCTGCAGTGCTTTCTCGTTTCAGTTCTTCCTCAACAGAGCTTTCTGATGAGAATGATAGTGTCAAATCCTTCGATTGCACCATTGGCAAGATTTCATCCTGTTTATATGTTTGGATTTATTCAATTTTTCTGAATGGATGAGTTTGTATACATTGCAATGAAGTATTATTTTAGAGCATGATTTTTTCACTAAATGTAACCAATGCGAACAGATTCTTTTCTACATTGAGCACTGTAACTTAGAATTTTCTCTCAAGCATTGACAACTTTGATTGAATCTATGAATTATACACATTTGTCCATCCAGTTATGGAGGGGGGGGGAAAGGTTTAGCTTAATGGTTTGAGGAGCAAGAATGATAAAAGATTAAAAGCTATTCCTAAAATTAAGTAAAAAAGAACATAGTAGAAATCCTGCAAGTCTGCAACAGTCTTATTTATCAATCATATTTATGAGAATACCACAAAATAAAGTAGCTGACAAATGATGATGGGTGAGATAACAAGAAGCAACCTTCACTAACTGGATGAAGGCCTTCTCCCAGGCTACAGCTCTTTTAGTATCATTGCTTTCTCTATCAATTGCATTATTCACAGGATACGTTACAATAAATGCAGAAGCCTGTATCAGAAATAAAGTTCAAAATTAATATACAACTCACAGATTCATACAATAGTAAAGTATAAAGGAATTACCTCCAAGTAATCGTTACCAGAAAAGCCACCAAGAGCAGTGTTTGGGTCAAGGGGAGCTTTAAACGCACTCATACATTGTTGTGCTGAAGTATAGTGCTAAAGGAAACATCAAGCATGAGAACAACAGTAAGAGATCATTTTATTTTAAGGAAATAAAATAAATGTTTTTGAAGGTAAAAGAGTGTGATTAAGCGTAAAAGGATAATTTCTCCGCGCGTTATGCACACATATTATAAATAATTATTTGTTTTATTTCTTTGTACTCTTCAAGATTCGTGTTTTCCCTAAATGACAGAATGGGCCGTGCATCTGCAGTTCTTAAATGTCATGTCAATCACCATGTTAAGATGGGCAAAGTTTTATTTTGCTTTATTTTATTTTTAAAAATATGAGGATGTTACCTGAAAACAATATTGAAGGTGATCAATACCCCCATACTGATCAAAATTTGCAGGACTCATCTGGAAATACTGCATACCAAATAAGTTGAATTCAGTATTGAGTCACATAGGAAAGGCAGGCAACACACATAATGAAGTGCAAAACATAACATACTGCCAATTACTAAAGATGAAAAATGGAATTCCAATATTAAAAAACAAATGACTATAAGAGCAAAAAATATTTTTAACTCAAATGTTCCAAACAGTGTTTAATATTTGGTTCTGCCCAAGTTATCAACATAGACAGTCCCAAAAGTAAAGGAGGAAGATTGAAGCAGGTTAATAGCAAATGTAAGTTGTCATGACTCTTTGCAAGTTGCCCGAAATAGATTGAGATTTAGAGGGTTAATTGACTTGAGTATAATATTTGATCTTTTTTTTTTTGGTAAACCACCAAATGGTGGGGAGGGGTTTGGTATATTCAGCTTGCAAGTGGGGAGAACAAAGAATCATGTGAAAATAATAGAGGCTATTTTTTCTGTCTATAACTGTACAGAGACTCTATATTTATATGCAAACACTAGGCCAAGCCCACTACAACTGGGACTAGGATTGGGGTTCCACTACCTAACAAATCTATAAAGATTCAAGTCACTAAAAAATATAACACCTTGAAACTTTCTTAGATTCAGATACAGACATGTATCCCTGAGACTATAACACACTACTTCGAAATCTGTTAGAGAAGACATGCATCATAAATAACCATTATCTGGGCACAATATTGTACTTACTTGAAGAACACTTTGAGTAGCACAATCCTTGCCAAGCGGCTTCATACAAATGTCACTCAGTGTCACAATTGATCCAGAGTAATTAGCTTTGATTGAGTCTACCTATTCAAAATGCAGCACATTAATATAAAATGCACAATAATTAAGATATATTGTGTAAATCATTAGAATCTGTAGAGCAGAGTAATGATGGAAGAAATATATGGGCATATATACAGGATATAGTATATTCCCTTCATATAGTATGGCCATAAAATAATCACATTCTTTCCGTAAAAGGGAAAAAAAAAACCATGAGTACCTTGTTCTGTATATCAAAAAGTAACTTGATGTTATCTCGCGAGATAATGGTTGGAGACTTCCCATCCTCTGTGTTAGAATTAGTAGCTATTATGAGCTGCAAGCAAAAATACATACATAAATAGATTATGTATTAACGTTAGCAGAAAATAAACAAACCATACACAAACCCTCATTGGCAGGAAGGAGGCTAATAAAGCCATAAAACATCTTGCCACAACTTAAATAGATTATAGAGTGAAAACATACATTCTAGCAAAAATGCATTGAGCGGGTTAAGACAGTATTAATGTTGAGCAAAAAGCAAAAATACATTACCTGCTCAATTCTGTAAAACGGTGCTAGGTGGCTGTCAAAAAACTGTTTCTCCTTTGCAGCTCTACTTCCATGGCCAACCCATAGCTGTAGCAGTATCAGGGACATATGTTAATAAATTTAAAGTAAAAATTTAACAATGCAAATTCAGATGGTAAAGTCCAAGCAAGCTTAGTGAAACTACGATACATAGAGAGAAACATAAAATGTAACTCATTTTCTAAACATTAATCATCTGATAAAGTAATCTTCTTCAAAATTTTTCCAAAGGAATTAAATTAGATGGTATTGTTAGAAACATGTTAGAAATTCAAGTTTCCTTCCGATAGGTCTTTTTGAGCACTGATTGAATCAAATGGAAGAAAATAACATTTTCAATGTCATGCTAATCCACATAAGCAAATCCAAAAACCAAAAAGGTGCAGATAGACACCAGAACTTATAAAGTTCCTTGACCCCAAGTGAAAGAAAACCTATCAAATGCAATGACAGGAAACTGAGCAAAATAAATTGGTCATACTCAATGACTTGTGAGTGCATTATACCTTCTCAGGTCTTGTTTCAACTTTAAAACGAAACAAGCCCAAGCAAAGTACCAAAACAATAGCCAATGATGAGCATAGAACAAGGATTCGATTTCTTGCAACCCACGTTCCATATCTCCTGCAAAAAATGAGAATTAACATCAAGATTTTGGGACATAAAAACATAAACAACGTACTATCAGTATATAATAAAAGTTGTTAACAATTTAATAAGGGTTACCTGAAAAATCTTGACAAGTATCCTTGCACAATTGAAAGTCGTACCCCACTTGAAATTTGCGGTTCATCCTCAAGCATCTAATAAATTGAGAAAGAACAACAGAGAGGGAGAAACATGTCATAGTTGTCCCACAACCTAAAGTTTTCTAGAGAACAGTAGAGAACATGCTCCTAACATTTAGTTAACTACTTAACTGTCACTCAACAAACACATTTATGTCTAGCCTTTTTCATTGAAACTCTTAAATATGAGGGAAACTTCAAGCACAGAACTAGAGGATAGATCTAATAGGGTACTATTCTACAAACTCCATGCTTGAAAACTCTAACCATCAAATCAAGATAAACTGGTAAAATTCTAGAACTCTAGAGGCATAAAAATCCCAAAAAGAAGAAGCAAACAACGCATCCATTGATATATTCTGTAGGGCAGGTACCTGCATTGGCACATTATCATCTTTTTGCTTGTTAATTTGGCGGATGATACCAGCATCAGTAGCACTTATCAATGGCTTTGTGCTGGAAACTGGAGCCCTCTCTTTTCTCCTATGAACAAAACCCCATCCAAGAAACATGGAGACCAATACAATATAAATTATTGCTACAGCAACTTCAATACACTTTGCCTGCATTAATTAAAAGCAGTGATTTATATAATTGTATATAAAGAGCAAAACATTAGAGAAATCATACTGTAGCAATACATAAATTGACAAGATATAGCTGGCCTTCTCACACCTTGAGGGACCCTATTCTTACAGAACAAGACTCTTTCTCTGGGGCAGGAGGAGGGGCTGAACTTGAGCATGCAGAAGCTGAAGGGCAATCACCACAAGAACAGCCCAATGAAGTGTCACCACAGGAATATGTAGACACATTCATAGTTTTCATTCCAGAAGAATCAGGAGCAGTTGATGTAAAATTAATTGCATATGGAGATCCTGGCATGCCAAGTGCTGCTCTCCTACCAATAAATGCATACCACTCTGTCAAATACAAACACTTTAGTCAGAGAAGAAAAGTATCCCATCAATATTGCTGAGAATGACAGATAAAAGAAAGTAGTTCATATACATGCTAAAGTAAATACACTTGCATACTTGTCTTCGAGCTAAAAGGGACGACAAATAATTTTACCTCGAAAATTTTTAGCCCCTGCACCAATGAAGTCAATTGCTCGAGTATTCATAGTTCCAAACTTTACCTCCTTGCAGGATTCATATAGACCCTCGCCAAAAGCGTCAGCTATAAAAAAATCAATCCCATCTACAGTCAAGTTGTTTTGAACCTATAAGTCACAAAGAAAATCATGATATAATCATCCAAAGTCTATTAGCAACTAGTTATATTTGACTAAGAATAACTAATCGAAGCTTATCACACTTTTTGCTAACAAGAACGCTATGGAAATTCAAAAGGATGTAGACAGTAGATACCAACACACACTCTGCTATTACATATCAAACGTTCCATATAACTGGTTACAACTTTGTATATCTCTTTAATTGTAAAGTTTCATTTCTATTTTGTAGCTTAAGTAGAAAAATTAAGGATCAATAACTCTAACTGTTCATTGTGATAGACTAACAATAAACAAAACACTAATAATTATGGAAATTAAAAAAAAAATCCCTTGAATAGGGGAAAAGAAGAATTATAGGAGGAATTAAAACAGTTGTGAGTACTAACCTTTGAAACAGATGTCACATTTATAAATTGACTCTGGTTTGGAGAACATGAAAGTTCACAGAATAGATTCAAAAAATTTCTCAAGCATGCTGGACAGCCTACAAGGAACGGGATTGCCTGAAGATACATGTGAAAGTGAATTAAAAAGACAGTAGTGAATTAAATACTAAAATGGAATAAATCATAGTCATATTACTTGCTGGACTTGTGATCTTAAAATGTCAAATTGAGCCTCTGTACAGCATATATTTCCAGTAATAGTTGGGCACAAACTTTGAATCTTGGATGAAAGCAACTCATCTGGCTGTAAAGTTCAAGTGAAATGATGCACATAAAAGGTGTTCTCAGCTTCAACAGAGCTCTCAATCCAATAAAAATAAAAATAAAAATAAATAAATAAAAGTAAATATCAAAGGAATATGTCAGTAGTTCAGTGAGGAATAAACATCATCAATGCCAATCCAACAGTACTTACCTTCACAGATGGGGAACCAAAGGGGCAATTCAGCACTTTACCATCACTACGTTTCCCACAAATGTCATACATGGCGCAATATCCTTCTGAATGTCTTTGCCTAACCATGTACAAGAAAAATTCAGGCATATGAACTATACAAATTCACAGGCAATTCATTTAGTAAAAGACAATGATTCAATTAGAAAATTAGTAATTTCAGCCTTCCTCCCTTGCTGTTTATGATTATTCATTTAACTCATTTCCCTGTCCTGTCTCAGTTATAGCTTAAAGTAGAAAAATAAACAAAAAGTATGCTGGAATATTTACAACCAAAAGCTTGCATTACCGCATAATAACCACATTGAATCCATCCATCCATCAATTTTATTATTATTATTATTATTAAAAAAAAAAGCGAAAATAAACAATATTAGCAAAAAATTAGCGTATACGTAGCATAACTTACCCCGTGGGCGCCTGTGCTGCCGCCATCGAACCACTAATGAAGACCTACAAAAGCGGTTATGTGAGCTTGAACATATTTCTCCAAAAAGGTAGCAAAGTACATAATATCCATTTTTCAAGCGTCCAAAAAACAAACAAACAAACAAACAAAACAAAACAAAACTACACTGCATGAAATGTTCGGTGGAGGCATTAATTTTTTATTTTTATTTTTTTTTTACAGAGAGAGACGATGAAGAAGAAATTCTAACAGATATATATATATATATAGAGAGAGAGAGAGAGAGCAGTATAAATTCAGAATGTCACGTTTTAAGTTAAATTCCCCGGACACGAATCATTTAGAAATAGAGTTAACTCAACCACACTGAAAATTTTTCAGATTCTGAGAATCTAAAAAAAAAAAAAAGTAAAACTATAATTAAGAAATGAAAACGCATTTGCTATGAGTGCGCTGAGAATCCATAGGTGTGAGTGAATGACGGAATAATGAAGATGATGAGAAGAACTCCGGCGGAATTGGAAGTCTAACCTGAAGAAACAAAGAGACGGCCAAACTTAGAAGAAGCCTCATTCTTCTTCCTCCGGAAGATCAGAGAACTCCACTGCGGACGGGGCGGAAGATGGAGCTTCACCTTCACAGTCCAGACTCCAGAGAGAGAAAGAGAAAGAGAAAGAGAAAGAAGGCTATGTATGTATGAAATGAAAGCAGAGAGACGCGCGGTTGGCTAGCTGGTCGCTGTGGAGAGTCAAAAGAATCGATCCAACTGTACTGCGTATTTATACTGCGTATATATTAGCCTTAATGCCAACCTTTTTCTAAATTAATGTGCAATTAAAACTCATCTCACTTATTTTCATAATACAAATATAAATTTTTATTACATTTTACAAAATATAATAAACTCGCTCATATTCATACATACAAAAACATAAATAATTGTACTATTTATTTTATACCGTAATTTTAATATCATGAATAATATATATTACGATTATATATTTATAATTTATAAGTTGGTCACTTAAAATTAATATCCAACCATTTTCTAAATTAAAATACATGTAGTATGACTATTTATATTTAATTTTAATATTATTGGATATTACTTTTAATTTTAAAAATAGTTTATCTATCGTGAATTGAATAATTTAATTAAAAAAACAATTTAATCCATTTATTGACGTCTTTTCAACTTTGTTGTGTAAATGATGACTGCATATACTCGTTTTCTTTGAGTGGATTTGACTTATTTCATGTGTGATATTCACTTTTTGGCGGTTTCAATTTCTCCGTCATGCATGGGTTTCATCCTTGCCCGCAGTGGTTTATTATGTATCCACAAAAATATATCACAATTTGAATATTTTAAAAAATTAATAAACTTAAATTAAAAACTAAAATTTTAAAAAATTATCATTTTATGTAGTAAAATATTTCAATATTTAATATTTATTAATTAATCATGTATTAATTGACTTATTATAAATAAATTAAATAAAATTTTATATATTTCGTATAATTCATAATGAGATTTGTTATAAAAAAAAGTCAAACTAATAATTAATTTTATCACAAAATCGTGTAACGATTATATTGCACTCACACTTTCGGCCTATATATTATGGGATGATATTAATATAATATTTGTTATTCCCAAGACATGAGAGTGTATGATTTAATTCCTTAGTTTTCGCTATTTTTAAGTAATCATTAAATGCGTGAGTTTAATTATTTATCGTTTTCAACTTGGTGGCAGGAATTAGTTGGAGAGTTATTTTGTCATTTAGTTGCCCAATTTATTTTACGATTGTCTATTGCAAAAGAAATAATGTAATTTTATCTTCAATTCCTAAATTTACTTTTTTGTTGCAATGCAATTCTTATATTCATTAGATATCAATGATTTGGGTGACTCAAAAGTTGAACAATCTAAAGATAGCCAAACAACAAAAATACAAAATAAAAATAAAAATCATTGAAATAATAATAAAAATAATAAGTTTTAAAACAACAACAACAACCCTATCTTAGTTTTAAAAAATCTACCCTTCAATGTGCGTATTGAAATTTTATTTGACACAAAAGCTAAGCATTGATATTTACAAACCTTGTATAATATTCACCACATCATTCTAATTTTTACATGATTAATTGTATATTAATATTTATAGAGATTAGTGTTTGATTTTCATGTATAATATATATTATATATTAAGGTATTAATTATGAGGCACAAGTTGACTAGTAGGCTTATTAAGTACTTTGGTTAGAAAAAATAACTATAAGTTGTTTTGTGCCTAAAATAAGATGTACACTATATAGCATATACAAATTATGGTACTCATGCTGCTTAGAATAATACATATACACCATCTAAAGATTTGAGTCAAAGTGTTGGACAAAATGATTAAGAATACTCTGCAGGTCTACTGTTCAAGAGGCAACACTACAAGAATACATCAATTATGACTGGAGATCAAAATCGTTTTCACTTCCATTTCCATTACTTTATTCAGTTAACGCTAGAATACATTTCTATATTAAACATAGGGTTGGTTTCCTATGAGTATGTCTTATGAGTTTTAATTCGTGAGACGGATCAAATATAATAAAATGGATCACAGCAAAATTACAAATATAACCAATACTTTAAGTCATATATATATATATATATATCATTAATTCTTTAATCCTTATATATAATATATACCTTATAGCATAAATATAATAGAATACTTTATATGAAAATTATAATAGACAATTTAAAAGAAATAAAGTGTCATTATACAACCGAATTGTATATATAAGTATATAACCCATACTTTAAGTCTTATATATAATATTTTATAGTATGAATATAATACTTTATAACAAAACTGTAATAAATAATTTGTAGAAAATAATATTACTAATTAAGATCAATATCTAATTAAATACTTTCGATCTGACTTGTCTCACAAATCGCGATTTGTGAGTCTATCTCATTAGAAAATTTGCCTTCCTTAAACATAATGTGTACATGCATATTTTTTTGCATATATATATAACACAATATATCTGACATGCATATACCAACTTTAATTTTAGCTTAAAAACTTGCATTGCTCACACAACTCATAGGATCGGAATGACTTGAGTACAAATATTAAGAAATGTATGTATAGGAACAATGAGCTGCCAAAGGTTTTCATACCTGGCCTATTTTATTAGAGATTAGAAATGTGTGTACGTACGTGTGTCTATATATTCATTTAGGACGAAAAATGCCGGTTTCGTAAATTGATAGGTTACTACCAACCAAAAACCAAAGAGATTGAGTTATGGGTGAACATTGGCCATTGGGATTTGAATGTGGAGGGGTACCTTAACGCGTCAGTTTATGGTTTTGATTTGTTTATAGGGGACAGTATGCATAGACAAGAATCACAGGATTCACTACTATGTTGTGTCGCCAGCCACCCAGCTTGCAGATAATGACATTTTTTTTGGCTGCAGATAGATGTCATATTAAAAACAGACATTATATTTATTAGTGTTTCGTTTTCCTTTAATTTGTCAAACAATAACATCATACATATATAATTTCCTGTTAGATAGGTTGTCATTGTCCCTATCTGTTATTTCATATTTTGTTATACATTTCCATTTCATATCACAAATGTATTTGGCCATACAATTTTCTTTTCCAAATTAATGTATAGTATGTATGTTTTAAATAATTTAATTGTGTGTAAAGACAGCATAATCACAGCTCAAATCCCAAAGCAGAAGGCTGATAATCATTACACAAACATGCGTAAATTTTGAATGGATTAAGGCATGTTTAATATAATTATTTTGGAGTAAAAATCGCCAAGAATGAGATCCAACTTGATGAAAGTTATGAGCAGTAAATTTGCAGAATTCAAGGAAAATGATAAATTTGGATGTTTCTCTAAGATTTCAAGTTTGTATGTACTTAAATGAATCAATGTTTGCTTATCATTTTACATTATGTTTTTAATGATGCATTTGGGTGTTTGTTAGTGAGTTTTCTTCTTAATTCTTCATCATCTAATTTTTCTTTTCTTAGTTGTTAAGTAATTAATTTTAAACTGTTAAAAATTATTCACTCAATCCCAAAATTAAATTAAGATAACAAGACTTGTTTCATTCATACTTAAAAATTGTTCCACAATTAAATGAAGTATTATTATTATATATTTTTTTAATTTTACCGTTAAATCACAGTGTAAACTCACGAAATATGAATAATAGGGCGGGTAGAATCATATCTCCAAAGAATATGGTATCTTTAGGATAGATTAAGGATATGGCGATTATTTTTAGTAGTGCTCTGATCTTCACGTTAGGATAGATTAAGGATGTGGCGATTATTTTGAATGTTGAAAAGGAAATAAAGAAAGTGCAAAGATTCGATCAATATAATCATGTGAACTTCGGAGGTTAACGTCAACCGCGGCGCGCGAGGAATAAAATCCACATGGGCGGAGAAAGTTTTGGGCGAGACTGAATTTTAAAGGTTTAATTAATCGGTCCAAAAGTGTAATAAGTTTAAATTGTGTGAATTGAATTATGAATTGTATATAGAGAGAGCAGAGATAGAAATGGGGAGGCGATGAGGGAATATTTGTGCGTGGGGGAGGCGTGATGCAAAGAATGATGAGGATTGAGCTTAATTATGAGTCCAGATGGCTTTTCTTTTGTTTATGCTCTCTCTGTCTCGCCGCAGCCGCAGGCGTCATCTTCTTTCGCCTTTTATTTTTCTTCCTGCCCTCTCTACTTCTCTATTTTATAGTTTTTGCCCCAGGCTTTAGCTTTAATCGGGATCGCCAAAGATTCTACAATTGCATTTCATTTACTAATAATCACAATTATTAAAAAACATATCCACTTTCTATATTCATTCAATTCAAATTTTAATCTTCTGCAAGTACCATTTTTTTTAGTTAAATACTACTTAAATTTAAAGGTATTCCTCTATACTTTAATTTTATATAATACATTTATTGAAAATTTTATACGTAGTAAGAATTAATTCAATTTTTTATTCTAAATTTATAGATGCCAGTCCCTTTTAGTCTTTGTTTTTTCTTTCAAAATATTTCGTTTAACCATAATATTATTGTGGCATTATTATTTGTTGTCGTCCGTCAACAAGACCATTTAAATAACGTTAAATACAATGACATTTCGATCTATTCAGTTTTAAGTGCTAATTCATTTTTCTTTTTGATCCTAGATTTATGTGTCATTTCACGTTTAGTCTTTTTTTTTTTTAGCACATCCCCACTAGTCATACCGTCATGATCATTTTTGGTCCTATGTCAATAAATATGTCTAAATGACATTAAAAATGATGTTGTTAACCACTCAAAATCCTCATTTTTTCTTCTTGGTAATATAATACTCCGTAATAAAAAGGTTCTACTATACATGCATCTTCAAAAAATCATATACACTTATTATACATTCATTGATAGCATAAATAATCCAGACCTCATTCATAGCACAATGAAAAAACATAAGTCCACGGTAAACTCCAAAAAAGTACAAAGAGAAAAACCACAAGTGTACTTCATGACAAACCTTAAGTCTAGTGTATACGTCTACTTCAAGAAGTAAAAAAAGAAGGATTTTGAGTGGTGAATAACATCAATTTTAATGTTATTTAAACATATTTGTTGGCGGATAACAAAAAATGGTTATGCCCGGCCACAAAAATGTTAGGACCAACAAGGATGTTGTAAAAAAAAAGACTAATAAAAGTATAATGATACATAAATTACCCGGTGTACTTCTTCAATAGAATCTTATTTCTTCAATAGAACATATTTCTTATAATAATATTGTTTCACATTTTGCACTGTATGACTTTTAAAAAATTACCCCGTGTAGCTCTTCAGTAGAATATAATCTTATTGTGTGTTGAAATAAAATGAAAAAACATGCAACGTAATCAATCTAAAATAACAAAATCTTTTGCATAATTTTAAAATGAAATGATATATATGAAAAATGAATGATTCAACACATGATAAATAAAAATATCATTATGTATCTACATTACAATACCTAATATAAATATATGATTGTGACTCTTATTTTTGACTGTGATATATTATTCAATTTATGGAGTAATGACGTTAAGCTAAGGATCGGATTAGTGTGGTGCAATCACAATGAACAAGAACAGAAATATATGGTTTTATAACAGTCCGTTGTTCACAAGTCTACATCAATTTTGATCTTAACGCTGGGAGCCTTTATATGTCAATTGGCATATAGTCCAGTCTAGGAAGACTAGGATCTAACACTGCACTAATGCACTTCGCGTCCCTACAATCATTAATCCCACTAATAAATATTCCCTTTTTCAATTTTAGGGTTTCTTAAACCAAAAAAAAAAAAAAAATCCATTTCATATAATACCAACAAATTCCAACTCCTTTGTAACAGTTTTATTTTATTGTTAACAACATATGGAAGCAAATAAAAATACAAAGAAATATTAATTAAATAAATTTGGGAGAACCAACAAAATTAGTAGAATGTAAGGGTTAAAAAGTCATTTGAGAGTTTTTGAATTATACACACTCAAAATTCAAGAAGCTTAAACTGTTGATAAGCGAATTATTAATTAATCATATATAAGGTTGCAATATTGATTATTGTATACATTAGTCATGTTAAGAAACTCCGGATTAAGTTTTCTTTTGAGTAAGGTTCAAACTTTATTAGCGTGATCAGGTGAAATTCATATTAATTAGTCTTATAGAGTACGCACTAAGATTAAAGGAATCCAACACTAATGGTCATGACAATGCCAACTTCATTGTAAATTGCTATCGTTGTGACATAATGACAACTCTTTAGATAACCTTTCTTGATCTTAAATTGGATGAATTAAAAACTAACTATTAAATAATTTTTAGAGTCTTATACTTAGCGTATTAAATGAGAATACACGAGGGATTCGTGTTTGATATTTACAAGGTGATAAAGTACGAGTTTTGGAAATATAATATTGGAACAAGTTTAGGAGCAGCTGGTGTCGTGTTAGGATTCCTAAGATTTGGTTAGGAAGAACTTGAGTAAATGCAACTGCTTTTGTGGTTGAAGAGTTGACAAGCTCAAAGGTGGGTGGTACGCAATTGGTACACTAAACTAATTTCTAAATCACCAAAATGCATCAACCATCTTTGTTAAGTAAATCATTTAATTGCTTAATAATGTTCAATTCATACAAGTTTGTATATAACAATTAACGATGCTTCTAATTGGACTGTACCAAATAACTTATCAAATAATATACATAAACCACAACTAACGATATGTTTAATTTATTAGTTACGTTTGAAGTCCCTAACATGAAATGAGAAAATTAATTGAAATATCTTCATTATTTAAAGATTAATATTTGTATCATCAAGCAAAACAACTATTTTAATAATCACTCCGTATTATCTTAGTTGGCTAGTTTGTTTGAATTAGTGTTAATCTACAAAGAAGTTTTTAATTTTAAAAGTGACTTTAAAATATTACGGAGTATTGTTGTACCTTATAAAATTGCATTACTATATATTTAATTAAAAAAGCTGGGGGGGGGGGGGGTTAGATTGTACAGTGTAATGATGATGGTATGCAGCATGAGAGAGAGAAAGGTCATTAGAATGGGGCATATGAAATTAGGACCAAAACACCTTTTGCTGTTTGACAGCCAAACACTCTCAATCTAAATTGAGAAACATCATCATTTAGCTGTGATTACTACAGGAAAACCTAATAATGATTCACCATGAATGCATGTGATTTTTGGGCTATATCTTCTAGCCCCTACACCATAGATGTATGTATGTATTTAGGAAAATGATACATTAATTTATGTGAAGTAAAATTCCAGTTATATGTAATGATTTTATTAATAAAAAGACAAAAATGAAAAAAATATAATTTATTATTTTTCTAGATGAATTAGATCAAATATGTCTCACATAAGTAATGAGTAAAAGTTGAGAGTATGTGTAGTATTACTCATATATTTATTTGTCAATGCAAAAAAAATGTAAGTGTGTATTTTTTTTTGTCAAAACTATTATTAGTAGAAATTAATAAATTAGGACATTACTTATTACAATTTAAACTTGTAAAGTTTGATTTTTTACTTGGAAAATATTAAATTAAAGATGATGAATTTATTACAAAAATGGACGACATACATTATTTGATGACATGAGCTACAAGTCCCCTATGCAAAAGATGAAAGTAGCCCATGGACCTAGTTACTCATTGATCATCATCAACCTTATCAGGACTGGATCGGATATCATCAGCCTACCAAAGAGTATTCTCAAAGCAAACACCGTACCGTTCGACGACTTATAACATTTACATTATATATGGCTTTTTTTTTTTTCCTGTACATTTGACTTTCCCACTCCCCATCCTATTTTCGGCTTCTCTTTAACTTTCCTTTCTCTTAGCTTATTACTCATCACACCAATGCACCATAACTAATTAACTACTACATTACATATGCATAAGATTTTTCTTTCTGCAATATAATATATACTTTACCTCCATCTCTCTTTCACAATATCTCATTTAATGTCAGCAACATATTGTGCTGACTTCATAAGATTGGGCATGGCGTAACAAGCTAGGATAAGCTTCGAGTTAGTTGACATTTGTTGAATGCACGTACCACTCAACTCGCATGTTATAAAGTAACTTGTACCAACAGAATGCTTAATTAGCTCACTTCAAATTAAATCCTGTGTCTAAACGATCGAATGAATTGAGTAAAATAAATAATTTTGATAAAAAATTACAAGTTTAATTCTTAATATAATTTTAAAAAAATTAGAACAAATACACTTTTTTTTTTTGGTAAATCGAACAAATACACTTTTATTTCTATATTAAAACTAAAATAACAAAATACAAAACATGCATGGAATTAAATATTGAGTGAAAATCAACTATCAGAGCCCGGAACTATAAACTATGAACAGTTTTCTATATATGGCCAATACCCAATAGTCCCAATGCATGGATGGGCCTTTCTTACCAAATAATAGCCCAATTCAATCATGAAAACCAAACATTAATAATCTAATCTGCTATGAGATTCCTAAGAACATACAGTACGTACGTTGTATATAGATAGTACGTGGTTAGGTTGCTTGTGTTGACGCTACCGGTACGGTACGGTTACTGGGCTAACGGTTGGATCTGTGGTCTCTCCGTCTGGTCTTGACGTCGTTAATTTCCTGCAAGCTCTTCAAAACCTCATCCATGGACGGTCTCTTCGCGGGTTCAGCCTGAAAACACTTCAATATCAGCTCTGCTATTTTGGTTGCAGCCCTGGAAGGATACTGCCCTTCCAGTCTTGGGTCTACTATTGTCTTTATCTTCCTTTTGTCCACTAACATGGGCTTAGTCCATTCCACCAAATTTTGCTCCCTAGTAGGCCGATTCAGATCTAATACTTTTAGCCCGGTTAATATTTCTAACAAAACCACTCCAAAACCATACACATCACTCTTGACGTACAAATGGCCTAAACAAAGTCAAACAAGTTCAAACTTCAGCTAATTATCCACCATTTCATTTATTTGTAATAATTTAATAACACAAGCTAAGTATCTAGAGTTAATACCAGCCAAGGTCCTCCGAGTTTAGTGGTTTCGCGACCTATAGTCCTAAACTTTCAAATCGACCCTCCGTGATCATCCAAGTTTCAAAATTGACCTACCGTAGTCCTTCCATTAAAAATTTTCGTCTCAACCGTGAAATGTAAGGGCATAATAGTCTTTTCATTTGTTATCTTCGGCGAAGCTACAATAAGGTCAACTCTCTCGGCTATTTGGTTCCCTTCCCCAACAAAGTCTTGTCCGGCGACTTGCAGAAGCGTGTCGGCATCACTGCAGGGCTATGCATTTTGATCAAGCACAAGGAGGAGAAGGGTGGGAATTGTTACGAGGCCATTTTCCGTTTCTAATTTGGGGATTAAGGCCGCATCACCGTTCAGGGGCCCTACCTCACCTACAATGAGTATTATCTCACCATTACCGGCGATTCCGACATTTTTGAAGGGGTTACCGGGCATGTGAAGCTCCCACAGCTCGTCTATCCATTTAATATGAGAGTTTTGAGTGTGGTTGCGAATTCGACTGCGTGAATTCACTCAAATCTGAAACTACCCCTCGATGCCAGGCTCAATCTCAAATTCGCTCAAATTTGAAACTACCCCCCCGCTGCCAGGCTCAATCTCTATTCGCTCAAATCTGAAACATACTCTGGCAACTAGTTAAACGCCGGGGTGACGCCGAGGTTCCGCCAATACACGCCGATGTACGACCCGCAGTAGTGTAGCATTAGCCTCAGCGACTCCCCTGCCTTGGGATAATACAAGCAGCAGGAGTTGCCACCGCGTAGGGTGGAGGGGCACTCCGGCAAGTGGCAACACAGGACGCCGGCTTCTGCTCCACGATCACCTTCTTGCTGCTGAAGTGGGTGCTCGTCAAAATCCTCGTCGCCCTCATCATAATCCATCTTTGAAATAGATTCTTTACTATTTAGCTTTTATCTTCCTGTTGAACTATCTGTAAATAATATCAAGCTTATACGCCAGTAATCTCTTTCTTTATTTGCTTATTTCTAAAATTTCTGCTTGTGGTTGAAGATTGGGGGTTGTGAATTGGGTTTGGATTGTGTGATAATGGATGCCTTGTGATGGGTTTTGCATAAAGCTTGAATCTTTGTTGTGGGGGGAGCTTTTCGTCTTACAAGAATACCTTGTGTGTGCCTGTGGGGGTTTAATCCTAGAATTGGCCTAAATTTTGAATAATCTGTTGAGCAATAGAAAAATTAGCCAAGTTGGTTGATTTTTGCTTGTTGTATTTTAGTTGAAGCAAGGGATTCAAACAATGGATCAGAGTGTTTTCTAGCATAAATTAGGTCTATAAAGCTCAAAGATTTGGGTGTTGTGAGCAATATTCTGTGAAGATGGTGGAATCAATTGCTGCTACTTCTCTTTTGAGGCACCTTTCAGTTTATGGAGGGTTTAAATGCAAGGATGGTCCAAACAGAAGGAGGACATTCGATATATGCTGCCTGCCATCTTCAGAGTTTCTTGGTCGAAAACTTGTCTGCGACATCAGAAGAATGAGGGAAAATCACCTTTTTGCCGGCGACATCAGAAGAAAGAGCAGGCGATATCAGAAGTTCTTTGCCGGCGACGTGAGGTGATAATAGTCTTTTAATTTCTAGAGTAAAATGAATTGTTTTTGATAGATAATAAATGAAAAGACTATTATGCCCTTACATTTCACGGTTGAGACAGAAATTTTTAACGGAAGGACTACGGTAGGTCAATTTTGAAACTCGGAGGATCACGGAGGGTCGATTTAAAAGTTTAGGACTATAGGTCGCGAAACCACTAAACTCGGAGGACATTGGCTGGTATTAACTCTAAGTATCAAACTTTTTATAATCAACTTTCGCTTATTTAATTGATCTTATAACGCATGCATGCATAAGGTACAAGATATATACCAGTAGCCATGTACTCTGGTGCTGCATAGCCATAGGTGCCCATAATTCGTGTTGTTACATGCGACTCTCCATTGACTGGACCTAATTTCGCCAATCCAAAATCTGAAAGCTTTGCATTAAATTCCTGCCAATTGCAAAATGTATATGTGTTTCCACATTAATTAAAACGTACTATCTTTTATATTTACTACATCTCATCGATCATACTACGCTTAGGAATATAATAAATTAATTAAACTAGTCTTTAATTCATTCTATTAAGTTTTGTTATTACTATTTTACAGCCTTTAATTTTGTTGTAACTTCCTCTATAGAACTCTTTATATACTATCAATGTAATTACTACGCATACTTTAAAATCATATAAATAATTTAAAAAGATATTTACCCCATCCAGCAATAATACAATATGCTGGAGGCTTTAAAATCACGATAAATAATTAAAAAGAGAATTTACCCCATCCAGTAATATGTTGGAGGCTTTAAAATCACGGTAAATGACTTGTTTCTCTGTAGAGTGTAGGAAAGCAAGTCCTCGAGCTGCACCTATAGCTATTTTTAACCGTGTCTCCCAAGAAAGAGTTTCAGCACATTCTGCAAATTATTAAAATTAAACACAATTTTATTTAATTAATTTAAATAATATTTATCCTGGTAATTACTACTGTAATAAATTATGGAAATTTATAAGGTAATGCTTACTTTTGAAAAGGTGGCTTTCCAGGCTACCCTTTTGCATATACTCATAAACGAGTAGAAATTCATTATCTTCCCAGCAATAGCCAATTAACTTCACAAGATTAGGGTGGCTAAATTTCCCTAAAAATTTCACTTCAGCCTGCACCAAAGTTTGTATATATTGTTTTTAATTTTCATTTTTTAATACGATAACAGAGCATGATTATATATGATAATTAAGGATTTTACTGTATATATTTTACTTTAATTTAGAATTTTATTTCCTAACGTGTTTGATCGATTAACCATATAATGTAATTTGCAATGTCTATTTTTACCTCTTTTATTTGATAGTTTGGTTAGCCTTGTGTTGAGGACTTGAGGTGGTTTTACACACACACATATATATAAAATATACCTATAGCTTTTCTATGAGTCAACATGTATTATTGTACATTTTCTTGAAAAATATAATATTTTGACAACTACTTATTAAGAAAGAAATACAGAGTAATGAAAATGTAATACTTATTAACTTGTAGAAATTAAAATATTATATATTTTAGATTTGTCTTGGTGAAATGGTGCTACATAAATTTTTGTATTGATTGTTAATTATTACAATGAACTCAGCAACGACTATAGGCTAATTTCATCAAACAAAATTATATTTAATAGTATAATATTTAATACAAATAATTAACGATATTATACAATACCAAAAAACTTTGATAAATTAAACAAACTGGTGTTTACACGCACATGCCTTATCAATTAATACGGGGTATAATTATTTAAGAAAAAGGTTCTATGAACGAATTGAAGCAGTCAAAGGAACCGGAATATGACAATATCCAATTAAGTTGTTTTCTTCTTTTTTGACTTAGGTAACCCTAATAATCATTTCCCTCAAAACCCATATCGTAAGCAAATTGAATGGAACATGCACTGCAATTTCAGTTGTTTCTATTTTGTACTTTTGAAATATGGTCGTTTCGTGTCGGCAGATGTATGGTTTGCTAATCTTATTTTAATTTTCCGCAAATTTTGCTTCTATATTTGACCGGTATATGCACGCCGGCCACCAAGTTTTGGACTCATTCACTGAACATACCCACCCCCTCCCGCCCCAAAAAAAAAAAGAAAAAGAAAAAGAAATTAATAAGTAAACTTGATCCCCATGCCTGGTAGTCAGAAAGCATTCATCAATTTCACACTATAAAAGTATCGTAAACCATTTGTCAATTTCACAATACTAGTCAAACATTGTATATGTTGTATTTTTTCAAGAATAAATTTGAATTGACTTCGAATTTTATCTAATTAAAATGCACAAAGCAATTAAAATATTATACTTAAAAGATTGAGTTTTTATTTTTTAATGAACTTTTAAAATAGATAAAATTTAATATAAAAAACATCTTATTATAAACAGAATAATGTAAATAATAATTAGTAATTAATAAATGTATGAAAGTCAACCTCGTTATTATATGAATGTGAACAAAATATCTAAATTGAAAGACTTTCTACTTGTGAGGAAACGTATGTTAAACTCATAGAAGACCTTTTCAATTAAACAAAGTTGGACTACGTTGGAGTTCTATAACTATCATTAATTTAATATTGTTCGTCGTAGCCTTAAAAAAATTGTTTTCGAAGTTACGTTGTTTTCTTTTCCTCCAAATTTGAATAGTTCTTATGTTGCCATTTTCTCCCGACGCAACACATTGTTCATCTAATGACAACAAGAAGTCAAATCATATCAAATCAGTAAATATAAATTATTGTAGACATATAATACGTGTTATTTAATTTTCAAAATATCGTGATTAGTCAAATTAGACGAAGGAAATAAAAATCACTACTTGAGAGTATGCATTAGATAAATCGCGCTCTTATGTAATAATCTACACGCAATTACAACCGGAGTCTATTTTTATACAAGTTAACAATATTATATTTTAATGTGACATAGTTTATATTGTAGGTGGATATTTAAATATACAATTTATAGATGCCCTAGCCTCCTAGGGTCACAACCATGCATATATACATTGTTCACACATGCACCCCCATCAAAATATTTATAATTTTATTTCTAATTTAAAAATAGTCTAAATTCAACAATTATTTTATTTTATTTTTTCGGTTCTGAATCGTAACCGTAACCGTCTATACTATTTAAGTTCAATTGCTACAGTGTTCGATTAGGTTCGTATCGAACTGTGATCTTCCATACATATTAGTAATAATTGGTTGGAGAATAAAAATAAATGAAATGGTTATTTTTAAGGGAAAAAATATCAATTTAATATTACAATGGAGAAAACTACCACTTTTAAAATAACTGAGGGGGAAAAACCGCCACTTTAATAACACAGGGGGGAAAAAGTGCTATAAGCACATAACATAGGGGGAAAAAGTGCCATTTTCCCTAATAATTAATAACAAAATTTTGCTTTTATTTTTCATCTTCCACCCAAATCACGCATAAACTCCAACAAGTGAAATTTCCCCAAACTATCTTTAATCTAACAAAAACCTAGCTAATGCGTGTATTAGGTGCTGCATGCGCAGAATCTCAATTGTCCCAACAAATCTAAAATGGAGGATATTATAGATTTATAGTCGGATATTCTGATATCTAATCTAATACTCTATATTATAACACTATCAAATCTAACAAAATCCTTCATCAACATTATATTACTACTATATTTGAGCATTAATTAACTGCATGCTATTTTTTCAAAGGAATAAAATATTTATGACATGAACTTAACAAAAGTAATATACACATGTAAAATTATATATATTATTTCCTTTTAAATAAATAATGAACATTATGGCTTTCAATAATAATAACAAGGAACATTATAGCAAAGAATGTTCAATATACTATATACATCTAATAAATTAAATTGATGAGGAAATTACCTATCAATGCTCGATCATAGCTAGCTAGTGTACCATGCATAAATAACACAAACACGAAAAATGAACTATATATACTCCGTATTAGTTAGTTTACAAAATAATATATTATATCAATTGCAAATTAAGTACACAAATAATATAACAAATGTGTTGGCCGTGTATGATATACAAGCACATATATACGTATTTATTATATATATCAAACATGAGCAACTTAACATATTAATTATACTCAACCAATTCAAAGATATTATAATCACGAAGAAAGAATACGTTATGCTCATAGTATTTAATGAAAAACCATATGTTTTGGATATTTTGTATGAAATTGTGGATGAGATTAAAAGGGGGGAAAAAGAAAAGAAAGACAAGAAACAAGACAGGAAATTATGTGACGAAATATATGTAAACAAATTAAACGTGCGTATAGTATAGTATAGTAGAGGTAGAGTAGGAATTGAATTGAACCTGCCATTCTCGGAGGCCTTGTTCACTGTCTGGATTGGATTTTTTAACGGCCACCGCCATTCCGACGCCGACCTTGGACGGGGCCAACGTCTTCGGGTGAATCCACCCCTTGAAAACTCGACCAAACCCACCTTCACCCAACACCGTCGCCGGTTTAAAGTTCCTCGTCGCTCTCTCCAGTTCAGAGAAAGTGAACATTTTCAAGTTGGGCGTCACTATTCTACCGCTCGCCGGCAAGTCAACGCCTTCTCTGCTCTTCCCATCTTTCTCGCCGGGAAGTGACATCACCATATCCACCGCCACTGCTGCCTTAGCCGGCCCCACCTCCATAGTCCTTCCACTTCCATTATCTCCTGCAATTCATGATCAGATAATTAAGATCATATATATATATATTAGTTAATATATATAATAGAATCATATATATGCAAGTTAATATTGATTGGCCATACCTTTGGATTTGGGAAGTGCGTTGTTGCTTGGGACGCTGTTCACAGGTAAGCTCCAGCAGGTTCCCATTTCTGTATAATCTCAGCTTCCTCGATCTTTAATTTGAGATATATATGATGAGTGGTGTAATATATATATATATATAATATATATTGTGGAATATAATGATGTTGGGACTTGGGATCGGAGCTGAGTTTCACAGAAGGAGAGAACCCAGGAAATGAGAGTGTGAAACACGGAAACTTTACGCTTATTTTAGTCTTTGAATTGAGAAATAGTATATGTACGATATACCCATGAACAACGTTAGTCTTGGCTCTTGCATTTTGCATTCAATACAGTGTAAGTATCCTTGTCATGGACCCAGGGATAGATAACAATATTACATTAATTAATTAATACCCATATAATAATACTACGTAATAAATAGTGAGTGTTATTTGGTTTATATTTTTATGTAAAAGTCTTCTCTCTTTGTGTAATGTAAAATCACGGGTGATGGAGGCCAGTCGGGTAGGGTTCGAGTAATTGTGACATCACTCAATATTATAATATATACAAGTAACTTATGTGGTTTAGACTTTAGATTTCCAGAATTAGTTAGTTCTTACAAGTATGAATAGGATAGAATTAAAAGTGATGCTATAACATTCACACAAATAGTAAGTAAAGCAAAAGCATGATGAATATAAAATACATGAATTTGTTTATGCAATTTAATTTGTAGATAAATTTCTAACATTTTTGGGGACCACAATTCAATAATTCCTAATTCACTAGCAACAACATTTTAAGAGTACAACAAATAATAATACTCAACCAAAAAAAAAAAAGAGAAAAATCTTGTACAACCCAATCTTAACCTAGTTTTGTGAATTAATACCAATTGTAGGTTCACAAGTCATTGTTTAATGCGATAAAATTGATAATTGTGAGTGTGATTCTAATTTTTTTTTAATACGAGTGTGATTCTAATTAACACACAAGTATACCAATACTTTTTAAGAATTTTGTGTCTTTTTTATCTTAACTAATGTTGTCTCTCTTGCTTCTATCTTTTGGATGAAATCCATATGATAATTTCTTCCAATTGAATGATCTTGTAAACTTTTAAAGATAACTTCTTTCCGCATTAATAGACTAATAGCCTTTTAAAAGATTCGTTATCGTCCCCGTTGTTAATAGTTAATACTGTACCATTTGCTAACGGACTTCTTGTTACAACAATATTTATTGACACATTCTTTGTTACATGAGTCTAAAGCCAATATAAAGTATAAACCATCCCTCTAGATGTACTAACATGTTATACACCTAATAAGCCAAAAAAAAAAAAAAAAAAA
>NC_044922.1:184320-226594 GCF_003576645.1 Ipomoea triloba
CAAAAAAAAAAAAAAAAACACACACAAATACAAAACCTTAACATGTAAGCTTCTAGTCAAAAAGATATTTTTATCTATGATAATATAGTTTGTAAATATAGAGTCAAACTTGTGTGAGACCGTATCTGTAAGACGTGTCGGATCGAGTATGATTAATATGAAAATTAATGTAATACTTATATTAGAAAATATAAAACTCCGGGGTACTAATTAGGAATAAATTAATGTTTGTTACTTATAAGGGAAAGTTTATATATTGTGTATAAAGTGGAATTTGGTTTGAAATCTTTTTGTGGTTTTATTTTGTTTACTGATCTGATCATTTAGGAAACTTGGACGAACTACCAAATTAAAGAAAGCTTTGCGGCCGCTGTTTTTGTTTTAGGGTTTCATGCGTGTGTTTGTTGTTTCCTGCCAATTTCTAATGTCCCTCCAAAATCTTGGGTCAACATATTGTATTGGGGACTCGTACACCATTTCAGACGGTAAATTTGAAACTATTAAGGATGGAGTGACAAATCTTTATCTATGAGATAAAAATGAACATGAATAAAGTGTTTTTACTTGTAAGATCATAAGTATTACATTTACTCAAAAGTAATAGATTTCCCTAAGTAATATGTTTGTTCTTCGTTGAAGGGTCCTTTGATCCGGGTTCAAAGAAAAGTATGTTTGTTCTTTGTTGAAGTGCCTCTTGGTTCAAATGACTTGATAGGGGATTGATCTTCAAAGAAGAGCAGCTTATATGTTTGTTCTTCATGGTTCAAATGACTTGATCATTCTAAAGAAGAGCTTGATCTTCAACTTAATTATATGTTTGTTCTTCGTGGTTCAGAGCTTGATCTTCAACGTATATGTTTGTTCTTCATGGTTCAAATGACTTACTTGATCATCTTCAATGAAGGGCAGCGTTTACGAAGTTTATAATATTTGTAAGATGTTTACATAATGTTTTCTAAAATGTTTGCATAAAAATGAGAGCTCCAATTTATCAGTCGTTATACCGTGGACCATGGATCATGGCTGATGTTGCAGTTATGTTGAATTGATACTGCAGTTGTGTTGAACGGATACTGCAGTTGTGTTGAAAGGATACTGCTGTTGCGCGGAACAGAGGCCGTGTCATCCGTCTGGACCTGCAGTTGTGTTGAACTGATACTGCAGTTGTGTTGAACGGATACTGCAGTTGTGTTGAAATGATACTGCAGTTGTGTTGAACGGATGAACGGTCTCTGTTACGCGCAACTGTAATTTCCTTTCAACACAACTGCAGTATCAACCATGATCATGGCCCACAATGACCATGGTCCGCAATATAATTTGCGCCAATTTATAGCGGTAGGAGAGAGAAGAGTTTTTGATAGTTTCAAACTCTTTTGATATAATATGATTTAAAAAATTAGATAATATCAATATTATCTAAAAATATATTAAAATTGAATAATATAAAAAAAATTATTTATCAAATTTCCAGCGTCAACAAATACATAATATTTTAATTACGTGAACAAATACATTTTAATATTTTAATTAGCTGTGTATAGTATAAAGTGTTCATGATATTACATGCATGCACTGTTTGTGTTTATTTACATATTCGTTGTACAACGTTGTGGGCACGTACGCCACTATGTTCCAAATTCCAATGAATGAAGACAAGAAGGAATATCAGTGGGAATACTTTGTGATTCCCACTCAACCTCCCAATCCGCTATATATCTTCTTCAAAAAGCTAAGATCAACTGGATATGATGTCGGTAGTGTATCTCTCAGTTGAATTCCTTCTTCATCAGGTCCTCTTACTCGTTTGTCTTTCACAAACATGTGGCGTGAAACACGAGTCAGTTAAAGTAGCAGTTTAATTAAATAAAGGACTGTACGTAGAATATATGTACATATTCTAAATCTAGCTATACCTAGCTAGGACTCTTCAATTCATCTCATTTATCAGATCACTTTTACTAGACTAGACTTTATAATATATGGATCACATACGTGTATGTGTGTACACATCATGCATGCAATTGAATTTATGTTTAAATAATAATAAAATTTTAACAAATACAATTATTACTATTAAATTAAATGCCGCAAGCTTAGCATGCTAATTAAGCAAAGGGCTGCTTTGGTAGAAATTGGTGCTGGAGGTGTTCTCTGTACTGTTTTGTCATGGGATAAAAGTTGATGTCATCATATTCCGGACAATATTGCATAGATTTACAAAGAAAAATTTCACATTGATATGTTACAAAAAATTAAAGACATGAATGAATTTTAATGAACGAGATGATGTACAATGTTTGTGTCACACTTTTTTCATAACAGATGGATTCAATGTGAAAGCTAAGGTTAGAAATTGTGGGTGGCTGGTTTGTGGGGTAACATTATTCTTCGACTCAGCTCGATCGATCGAAGGTAGGAAAATGATCCATGCATATTGCTCCGAGCCGTACGTATGTGCGTTTAGATTAAATATATAATTAAAGCGGTAAAGTGATGTTTCCAAAGCTTTTTTTCTTAATTGCATGAAAGCTGAGATTGAGTTGCAAGCTGGGAGATAAGGGCGGCGTAGTGTTGGGTGTAACCACGGCGGCGGTGTTGCGATTTGAGGTCTGGGCTTGAGACACCAGATAGTCGAGCGCCATGGCGATGTCACTTATGGCCGGACGAAAGCTCGCTTGGTCCTGTAGACACATTGCTGTGATGGCCACCGCATGGTGAAAAGACCGAACCGAAAATCGTCTTTCCAGCAATGGATCTGCCATCTCCACAAACCTTCTCTTGTCTTTAAGGAATGGCCGACACTGCACGGGAGATCAGATCATATTAGAGCTAGAAACGGCTTTGTTAGGTGTTTAGATGTTAACTGATAGCTGTTTGATATAATTTTTAAGTTAACAACATAAGGATCATATCGATGGAGATCAGAGGTATATATAGTACGTACCCAGGAAACCAAATTTTGCTCTCCGGGCTTGGCGTCACTATCATAGGCACGACGGCCAGTGAGGAGCTCCAACAGAACGACACCGAAGCTGTAGATGTCGGATTTCAAGGTGAGCTTTCCGCTCATGGCGTATTCTGGTGCGCAGTAGCCGTAGGTTCCCATAACTCGCGTGGAAACGTGGGTGTTATCGCCAACAGGCCCTAATTTGGCCAGACCGAAATCCGATAACCTCGGATTGAACTCCTCGTCCAATAATATGTTGGAAGATTTCAAGTCCCGGTAAATCACCGGCGGATTCGCTGTACAATGCAGATACTCCAATCCACGAGCCGCACCCGCCGCGATCTTTAGTCTGTTGTACCAATTCAGCGGTTCCTTCCCAGGTTCCAAGCCTGATCCATCCAGATCTTATTAATTAATTAACAAAACTGTACTACTAAAACTAGCTAGTAATTATATATGAAGAATTGAAGTTTGAAGAATACTATATTATTATATTATATTATATTATTACCAAAGAGATGATTCTCCAAGCTACCATTTGGCATGTACGCATACACCAAGAGCCTCTGGTCGCCGTGGGTGCAATATCCGATCAAGTTGACCAGATTTTTGTGGTGAAGCAAACTCAACATCAGAACCTCCACTATGAATTCCTGGTTCCCTTGCAGCCCTTCCTGATCCAGTTGTTTCACAGCAACAACCTGACCACATATGTACCAATCAATTTTATTTATTATTTTCATCAAAAACTAAAACATCAAACTAGCTATATATATATATATATATATATATATATATATATATGCTTCAATTCGCTTGCCAATTGGGAGTCCAAGACGCCTTTGTACACGCTCCCGAACCCGCCTTCTCCTAGTAGATTGGATTCCTTAAAATTTTGGGTGGCTATTGCGAGTTCCTTGAAGGTGAAACTACGTGCAACATTGCCCTTTTGCCCATTACCCTCCCTATAATTCCCTCTCGAAGAACCTCCTTTCCTACTTTGATGTTCTGCGCGCGCGCACACATATATATATATATCAGATCAGATCAGCTTAAAAGACGTATCTACAATTGTTATATATTGTAAATCTAAAATCTTCCACCATATAATTAAAGATACAATTCAAGAACATATATATATGCATGCACTTTGAATCATAATGGATCGAAACCTTAATTATTGACAAACGGATTACCTGGAGAAACATTTGATCCGTGAAGCAGATCCTCATCATAATCCCTGATGGCTTCCTTACGGGAAGGGCTAATGCACGGAAAACAACTCATCATATGATCAACCTTTAATTTAAGTTCTCTTTTTCTTTCTTTCACTAAATTATCACAAACAATAATATTATAATCGCACATATATACAATTCACCACCCCAGCTTGATCAGGGATTCATATAGAAATCAAAACTACATCTACAACGTAACAATGTTCAGCTTTCGATCAATTCCTTAAATAAGTTTAAATAATCAGGATTAAAACATGAAATTAAGGAGAGAGACTATTCATCCCTCCCCTTAGAACATGTAGTAATCCGATGATAATGAAAGCAAAGAAAGAAAGCTTTATAGAAAATTTATAACTTTCCTTCTTGCATTCTTAGATCGATTTGCAATAAATCAATGCAAGAGAGAGAGAAAGAGACAAATGCATATCCCAAAAAAGAAGGGAAAGACGACAAGTAAGAGAAATTTTGAGAAGTTAAGATTACACAAAAATAATAAACCTCAAATTTTGGAAATTGATAAGACCCTTAGAATTTTTCCAAAATAAAAAAATAAAAAAATAAGACCCTTAGAATTAATGAATGAGAAGGAAATTAATTGCACACTAATTAATTCCCATATTTTCCTCTTCTTTTTAGGATGGCTCCTTATTTAGCGCATACTTTGACGCTAATTCTCTCTTTAATTAGCCTCTTTGTAATTATGAACTCATCCGTCAAGTTTAGATTAATGTCGCTCTTGAGTTCTTCTAATCCTAATAGTAATCCTTTTCTTATTCGGAATATAATTACATTTTCTTCATCAACCTGACAAATCCATTTTAAAAAAATCAACAACATTGGTCTCCAATTTTTCAAATTAATTATCAATTTTTTAATCTTCAATTGTGTAAGCTTCCAAATTAAAACTATTATTGTATAGAGTATCAAATTTGATTTCCAAGAAACCATTTATACAATTATAAACTAATAATACAATTGAAAAATTACCAATACAAACTACTATACTGGTTTAGCAAAAATAGTTAATTATACTGAGTATACGGGTGTAAAATGTTGTCCTCATCAGAGGATTGGGGTCATGCTCAACCAGCCAACTCAAACATTTATTTTGGGCAACAATACAGCGTAACACAGTAATTAGGCTAGTGGTGGGGTACATAATCAATGAATGATTTAAGCTTGTAATTATATTGGAGTCTATTTTTGTTTTTGTTTTTTTTTTTTGAGGAATATAATACGGAGTAATAATGCTAGACGCGTTTTTTTCTTTTTTGACAAATTTGTTACAATTATCTAATTATAACATTAGACTTTTCCAAGGGCGATTTTCTTGGAAGTCACCATCAATGCATTTTATTGGGAGACAAATGGATGAACCTAGCTAGCTAGAAGTCTTTAGTCGTTAGATTAGGGTTTGATTAACTCTTAAGAACAATTTCCCCCATATTTTTAAGGTTTGTGTTAATATATATATATATATATATATATCCACCTAATTCTTTCTCTGTTAAAATTGAACATGTTTATCGTGAACAATATAAAGTGATGGACATACTTGCAGGGACTTCGTTGTTGCATCACTTGCATGCTAGTTTGAATAGGATAGTTGCCCGGATTGTTTGCATTGTATTATCTAAAAGTGTACATTAGATAAATCTCATTTTTATGTAATAGCATGCAAATTATAGAAGGGAAGTAAATTGAACTTATGACCTTTATGTATTAGAATCATACTCTACCGATTCGACCACTTCTTTTGGGACGGTTGATTGTGTGTTTTGAATATGTTTTTTTAAAGACATCACATTTTAGACAACATGTATGTATAGCTTGTTAGTTAAGTATTCATTTTTGGTTTGGTCCTCTTCTTTGTCATATTAATAAAATTTTCTCAAAAAAATTCTACTCCGTATTTAGGTTGACATTTAAGTAGTTTTGCCAAACATGACGTACAGCCACGCAGGATAGTTACTGTATAATTGTATAAGTCAAAAAGTGTGCAAGGCTAGCTTTCATCTGTTGTTGTCACGGTTCCTACAACTAGTCTATTATATTAATGGAAAAAACATCATCATTATCTTAAATTTAAGAGTGTCACATCATAAATACAGCTACCTTAATTACTCCAAAATTCTACTTCCTCACTTTTATTTCATGACGTGACAGATAATGATATGCTATTTTAATCATGTGAGTCTAAAAAAATGTCTACATTATAAATTTGGGATGAGAATAGAATTCGAGAATAAAACTTGAAAATCCATATAATAATGTCCTATTTATATTTCTTCTCCCAAACCTTAATTATATTTCGTGGGATCGAGTTGTGCATGCATCTCCGTCTTCAGTTCTAATTTAGTCGGTCCAAACTCCAAATACAAAATCAAACCTCGTCAACGCTTTCACATGAATGAAGGATTTTATGGGTATTCAATATTTAACATGCTTTTTATTTATTTATTTTTAATATAACATCTAATATTTCTACCACGGTAAGATTAAATTAGATTCGATTCGATTCAAGTCACTTAGTCAATCTTCTATTGCCATTCCATTAACAATATGGCTATCAATTATCGCAAACGGCTAAGTTATGTTTGATTGCATTTCAATTGCTTATTTTGTGAGTTATTAACTTATCAATAATATTGGTCGGTATTGATCTATTAATTTCATTATTAGGTTAGCGAATCAGTTTGTTCATGTCTTAACAAAAGCAATTGATTCTTAATTTGACTTCATGATTTGGGAGTCTATTCCTTCCGATTATATTCGGCCCCTTCTTCATTAATACATTATTTTCTTGGTTTGATTAAAAAAAAAACTCTTAATTATTGGTCATGGACTGAGGATCATATAATACTTAGGGATGTTAACGAACCGAACATAAACGAACAGAGGCTGTTCGTGTTCGTTTGTTAAGGATTTTGAGGTGTTCGTGTTCGTGTTCGTTTGTTAAGGTTTTTGAAAATCCTGTTCGTGTTCGTTTGTTAAGCGTTTGTTAGTGTTTGTTAACGTTCGCGAACACGTTCACGAACGTGTTCGTTAACATTAACGAACACGTTCACGAACATGTTCGCAAACGTTAACAAACATGTTCATTTACGTTCATGAACACGNCAATTATCTAATTATAACATTAGACTTTTCCAAGGGCGATTTTCTTGGAAGTCACCATCAATGCATTTTATTGGGAGACAAATGGATGAACCTAGCTAGCTAGAAGTCTTTAGTCGTTAGATTAGGGTTTGATTAACTCTTAAGAACAATTTCCCCCATATTTTTAAGGTTTGTGTTAATATATATATATATATATATATATCCACCTAATTCTTTCTCTGTTAAAATTGAACATGTTTATCGTGAACAATATAAAGTGATGGACATACTTGCAGGGACTTCGTTGTTGCATCACTTGCATGCTAGTTTGAATAGGATAGTTGCCCGGATTGTTTGCATTGTATTATCTAAAAGTGTACATTAGATAAATCTCATTTTTATGTAATAGCATGCAAATTATAGAAGGGAAGTAAATTGAACTTATGACCTTTATGTATTAGAATCATACTCTACCGATTCGACCACTTCTTTTGGGACGGTTGATTGTGTGTTTTGAATATGTTTTTTTAAAGACATCACATTTTAGACAACATGTATGTATAGCTTGTTAGTTAAGTATTCATTTTTGGTTTGGTCCTCTTCTTTGTCATATTAATAAAATTTTCTCAAAAAAATTCTACTCCGTATTTAGGTTGACATTTAAGTAGTTTTGCCAAACATGACGTACAGCCACGCAGGATAGTTACTGTATAATTGTATAAGTCAAAAAGTGTGCAAGGCTAGCTTTCATCTGTTGTTGTCACGGTTCCTACAACTAGTCTATTATATTAATGGAAAAAACATCATCATTATCTTAAATTTAAGAGTGTCACATCATAAATACAGCTACCTTAATTACTCCAAAATTCTACTTCCTCACTTTTATTTCATGACGTGACAGATAATGATATGCTATTTTAATCATGTGAGTCTAAAAAAATGTCTACATTATAAATTTGGGATGAGAATAGAATTCGAGAATAAAACTTGAAAATCCATATAATAATGTCCTATTTATATTTCTTCTCCCAAACCTTAATTATATTTCGTGGGATCGAGTTGTGCATGCATCTCCGTCTTCAGTTCTAATTTAGTCGGTCCAAACTCCAAATACAAAATCAAACCTCGTCAACGCTTTCACATGAATGAAGGATTTTATGGGTATTCAATATTTAACATGCTTTTTATTTATTTATTTTTAATATAACATCTAATATTTCTACCACGGTAAGATTAAATTAGATTCGATTCGATTCAAGTCACTTAGTCAATCTTCTATTGCCATTCCATTAACAATATGGCTATCAATTATCGCAAACGGCTAAGTTATGTTTGATTGCATTTCAATTGCTTATTTTGTGAGTTATTAACTTATCAATAATATTGGTCGGTATTGATCTATTAATTTCATTATTAGGTTAGCGAATCAGTTTGTTCATGTCTTAACAAAAGCAATTGATTCTTAATTTGACTTCATGATTTGGGAGTCTATTCCTTCCGATTATATTCGGCCCCTTCTTCATTAATACATTATTTTCTTGGTTTGATTAAAAAAAAAACTCTTAATTATTGGTCATGGACTGAGGATCATATAATACTTAGGGATGTTAACGAACCGAACATAAACGAACAGAGGCTGTTCGTGTTCGTTTGTTAAGGATTTTGAGGTGTTCGTGTTCGTGTTCGTTTGTTAAGGTTTTTGAAAATCCTGTTCGTGTTCGTTTGTTAAGCGTTTGTTAGTGTTTGTTAACGTTCGCGAACACGTTCACGAACGTGTTCGTTAACATTAACGAACACGTTCACGAACATGTTCGCAAACGTTAACAAACATGTTCATTTACGCACGAACATGTTCGCAAACGTTAACAAACATGTTCATTTACGTTCATGAACACGTTCGTGAACATTTAATAACCAAACACCTGCACATGTTCATGAACACAATTTATTTAATAACCAAACACCTGCACATGTTCATGAACACAATTTATTCGTGAACAATAAATAATCTACGTTCATGAACAATTTATATGTTTGTAAACATGTTTGCGAACATTATTAAACGAACATTAAACGTTCACGAACATTACTAAACGAACACAAACGAACTTGTTCACAAACACTACTAAACGAACACAAACGAGCTTGTTCGCGAACACTTAGCAAACGAGCTTATCATTGTTCAGACTCTGTTCGTTTATTAATCGAGCTCTAAATTTTGTTTGTTAATGTTTGTTTATCTTAACAAACGAACATAAACGAACGCTTACCGAGCTCGAACACGAGTAGTTTGTCGAAAGCTCTGTTCGCTAACACCCCTAATAATACTGGCCTAGTGTGAATCACATCCGGCATTGTTATGCTTATGGGCTGCAGAAAGGCCATTCTTATGGCTTACATATATAAGTATATTTGTGGCATATATGGTTTGATCACTTAATTTAGTCCTTTTGATTTGGATGTCATGTAATCCATTTTACTAGCACTCCATGACATCAGGCTAACAGCTTTTTATTGGGCTTGGGATTGAGTTAAAATGACTCGATTACATTTTGAAAGTTTTATTTTATTTATCTTAATTTTAGGTTAGTTGTAGGTAAACACCGTTTTGAAATAGGTCGGAATGACACAACATTCGAGGACATGCAACTATTGACTTAATTGGGACGATTAGCCGCAGTTAACATTCGAAACTTATAAGTTCTAGCTAGTTATATGTAAAACTATATATACTTGCTCTATTTAAGGTAACAATTAAAATTATTGTCACACAAATAAAAATAATATTGAATTTTCACTAGCTAGTAAAATTGTTATTGATATTGCAAGCCAAGTTGAGACCGACAGAGTGCACATGAGTGTTCAAAGAATGATCACTTGGGTTTCCCTTCCGTTTCACCAAAAAAAAAAAGAAAAGAAAAAGGAAGAAGTGCATATTCATAAGCTTACGTTGCAAATAAATGTTTAATTTATTAAAAGTGAGGAAATTAAAGAAAAAAGTTAATAATTGAGTTGCTTCTGTTGAATCAAAAGGTTGATCACAATTGTTGGCAAAAAGAAATTTCAATTCGAGTCAGAAAAGGAGTATACCAAGATTAGAAATCAAATCCCAATAGGAATAACACGTTTTGGTTTTGATTAGTTGGCTATTTAAAGGACCTCTCATCTAAACACCAATCACGAATTCCCTAGCTAATCTTGTGAGGTATAAGAGTGTTTTGAGAGGATTCTAAATTCCCCTAGAAAGTAGTACATGTGTTTAGGTTACAATAGATTAGATAGGAGAAGATCAATCTATTGTGTAATTTCTGGTCCCAAAACTATATACTTTGAATATTAAGCTTTTAGTGGATTTAGGCAAATTCTCAAGACTGAGAAGTGCCTCGCAGAATAGGGTTTTTCCCAAACTGCGTTATCAAGTCTCTTGTGTTACAACTACTGTTTTAACATCTCTGTGTGCTGCGCATTACATTTTTCAATTGGTATCAAAGCCAAACTGCTTAAGTTATTAGCAGGATCCTAATGGCGTTTCCCAGGGAAGGACTATCAAACAACAGACCACCAGCCCTAAGTAGTACAAACTACTCCTATTGGAAAGCTAGAATTAAAATCTACATATTAGCCTAAGGAGAAAGAGTGTGGAGGGCTGTTGAAAACGAATTGAAACATCCCCTTGATAACAATAACAAAGCAAAAGGTCGAGCTGATTGGAGCGAAGAAGAACTCAAAGAGTTCAACTATAACTCAAAAGCTATGAATGCCATCTACGGAGCTGTGAGTGAAGAAACGTTCAAACTAATCGCTGCCACAAATATAGCAAAAACAGCATGGGATATATTGTGTGATCATCATGAAGAAAACTCAACAGTCAAACAATCAAAACTACAAATGGTCCAAACCCAGTTTGAAAATCTAAAGATGGAGGAAGAAGAAGATATCACACAATTTAATGGAAGAATACTAGAAATTGCTGGGGAGGCCTATAATTTAGGAGAACCCATTCCTGAAAACAGGTTAGTAAAAAAGGTATTGCGATCACTACCGGAGAGATTCATGATGAAAGTAACAGCTATTCAAGAAAGCAAAGATCTCAATACATGCAAGCTAAGTGATCTAATGGGAAACCTTAAAACATATGAGCTTGAGATGTTGCAAAACAAAAAGCCAAATGGCAAAGGAATAGCTTTTCAATCAAAACAAGAAACCAACTCAGATGAAGATACTGAAAACATGGAAGAATCCATTGCACTGCGGACAAAAAACTTCAACAGAGTTCTCAAGAATTTTAACAAATTCAGAAACAAAAACAAGAGCTTCTCGAATAATCAAGAGAATCCTTCATGTGCACAAAACCAGTTCATCAATACCAAGAAGAAAGAAAATTCAAACCTAGATGGAATACAGTGCTATGAATGCAAAGGAGGACATATTCAGTCAGAATGTCCAAACTACCTAAAATGGAAGAACAAAACATATGTAACAACCTTGAGTGATAGATAGTGAAGAAGAAAACAACACAAATCTTGTGGCCTTTATCACAAATCATGAAAGCCATGATGAATCAGAGGAGGACATGCAAGATCTATTAAACTCCTATACATAGCTGCACGCTAAGTGGGAAGAAATCATCAAAGTAAACTTAAATCTCATGCAAGAAAATCACTTCCTTAAGAGTGAAAAGGAAAGGGAAATACTTCTTCACAAAGAAACTCAAGAAAAGCTAATGAAGTCACTAAAAGAGGAAGACAAGTTGCTACAGGAAATAAGAAGACTAACTAAAGATGCAGTACAACCATACTTAGCAACAAGGAAAGATTCTGCAGTCGAAAACATAGAAGTGTTACAACATCACTTTCAACACCGTAGAAGAATCAGGTGTTACTACTGTCACAGATTGGGACACATCAAGGCACACTGCTACAAAAGACAAAATGATCTCTATAATAGAACCTGGGTAAGGCAAGAACAAAAACCAACCCAAAGAGTTTGGGTCAGAAAAAATCAAACACCAGTGACAGCTTACACTTCAAAAATCAGCAAAGAAACAAGTGTTTGGTACTTTGACAGTGGATGTTCAAGACACATGACCGGAAACCCAAACAATCTAGAGGACATCCATTACAAAGATGAGGACATGTAACCTTTGGAGATGGAGAAAGGGGGCAAATCATTGCCAGCGGAACACTAAATGTCCATGGTCTACCCAGATTACCAATAGTCTTCTTGGTACAAGGCTTAAAAGCAAACCTTATTAGTATAAGTCAGCTGTGTGAAGATGAACTGAGGGTAGAATTCTCAAAAGAAAATTGCAAAGTGTACAACCAAGGACATGAATGCGTCATGATGGGAAAAAGGTCCTTGGATAAATGCTACACATGGGATAGCCATTTAACCTGCAACCAAGTCACCATTAATCAAACACTTCTGTGGCATCAACGTATGGGGCATATAAAATTTCATGACATGAAAAAGGATCAAAAGATGGGAAAAACCATCCGTTTAAGAAGTGATCATGGAAGAGAATTTGAGAACTCACAGTTTAGAACATATTGTGAAGAGAATGGAATTCATCACGAGTTCTCAGCTCCCAAAACACCACAACAGAACGGGGTAGTTGAACGGAAAAATCAGACCATAAAAGAAATGGCAAGGGTCCTACTAAATCACAAAAGAGTATCACCTAAGTTTTGGGCAGAAGCAGAAGTTACTAGTGAACAAATGGCTCAGGAATTAACAGCTGGAAATGTAAGCTTTGAGAAAAACAAGATCAAAGCAGTTTCTCTAACAAGCAAATATGCCATACTCCAGAAAATAACTCTAGTCAACTAGAAAGAAGAAAATCAAGGAGAAGAAAGGCAAGAAGAAGAAAACACTCCAGAAGAAAATGTTGAAACTTCTGGTTCAACATCTTCAGAATCAGAAAAATTTTGAGCAAAAAGGGGGAGAAACAAATTCAATTCCGACTTTTTGATGATCTACTGAAGATATGTTGAATGGTATGCTGATGCTACTGAAGAACTGTTGAATGTTATGCTGATGATGATGAGAACATATTTTTGTGCTGCTGATGTTATGAAGTCCAGAATACTATGGTACTAAAAACTATCATGAATACTGCTAATTATGAAACTTCTCTAAGCAGCCAAATGATTCAAATCATTAACAAATGATGAAATCTGATGAATCTATTCACTAATGGGTATTACTATAATCGTTTCCTCTGTCTTTCAAAGACTCAAACAGAAGATTCAGGACCAAAAGAGGAAATGTAGGAGAATCAACTAAGGGGGAGAAATCAAGGTTTTTGCCAAAAAATTGACAAAGGGGGAGAGTGTTGAATCAAAAGGTTGATCACAATTGTTGGCAAAAAGAAATTCCAATTCGAGTCAGAAAAGGAGTATACCAAGATTAGAAATCAAATCCCAAACAAACTAGGAATAACACCAATACTGTTTTGGTTTTGATTAGTTGGCTATTTAAAGGACCTCTCATCTAAACACCAATCACGAATTCCCTAGCTAATCTTGTGAGGTATAAGAGTGTTTTGAGAGGATTCTAAATTCCCCTAGAAAGTAGTACATGTGTTTAGGTTACAATAGATTAGATAAGAGAAGATCAATCTATTGTGTAATTTCTGGTCCCAAAACTATATACTTTGAAGCTTTTAGTGGATTTAGGCAAATTCTCAAGACTGAGAAGTGCCTCGCAGAATAGGGTTTTTCCCAAACTGCGTTATCAAGTCTCTTGTGTTACAACTACTGTTTTAACATCTCTGTGTGCTGCGCATTACATTTTTCAGCTTCGTTTATAGTAATTGGTATATCCCTTGGTTTTAGGCAAGGGTGGTGAGACTGAATTTGGAAGCAATAACAGGATTAAAAGCAAAGAGAGATTTTAGCTCAAAATTAGAGAAAATGATATATGATATGATATTGTGTGCAATTCAAGGTCAAGATCAAAGACACACCTTTCTCCATGTAACGTAACATTGCAAATACATGTTATAATTAATTAAAGCCACCTTATTCTCCCTTCACTTTTCAAAATAATATACTATCTAAAAATACGGTTTTGGTGGAGTCCACCTTGTAAAAGACATTATGAATAGTAGCAGCTAGCCAAATCAATCATGCTTGCTCGTTGAACTTATAGCTTAATTAGTCAAATAATACAACATCAATAATACAACTAAACAGGCCAGGGTTGAATTTTTGTTTTTCCGATCCTCTTTTGTTTAGTCAACAAATTAATTTGTCCATCCATTACCAAATTAAATGAAATAATGTAGGGTATAGTATCATGTACGTGAATTGATAACAAGTATATAAGCGATGCATATACCAATAAAAAAATCTGTAAAAAGTGAACAAATTTGCTGAAAATGCAAATCTATATATATAAAAACTCATTATGAAAATTGAAGTATTGGTGAGATATTCCTAATAACACCAATGTCATGATAATGCATGCTCATTCTCCTAATCCTAGAAGTTGAAGAGGTTTCAATTCTAACAGTTTTTAAGTTTTAACCGTCATCTTTGCCATGCCATGCCATTTTATAATCTTGTGGAGATTCAACACCAAACCATCTCCTAGTCAGATTTTTCAACCCATCATCATATACTTCACAGAACTTGGTCGGCCAATCCGCCGGTTCCACCGGCGTGTACCCTAGACCGGGGGTCCGGTCGTTGGATTTTGGGTTCAACGGTTGGGTCCAGTCGAAGACGTAAGCCGACACGCGCCGTCTGAACTTCGCCTTGAACTCCGGCCACGCCTGGAACTTATAGTGATTCACCACCAATGTATTTAAGCTCAACTTTTTACTCATGTACCCAGGCTTCAGTATAAAATGGTGGATCACGTTCATCAGCGAGTGATCAATCGCTTCCAATAGAACTATCGATTTGTGCCGAATACGCCCTTCTTTCCGACAATTGTACCCTTGGGTTACGCCCGTTTCCGGGTGGACCGTTTGCCCCGACGGCCCGAATTCCATACACCCGATGTTAACCTGCGCCGGAGTAGTGGAATGATTTCTGAGCTTCGGTAGAAGTGAATGTAACAGCGCTTTCGAGGGCTTGGAGACTTTAGCCCACGCCGGAGAGTACACGAACTCGTCGACGTCGACGTACATGATCCATCTGCAAGAGGTGTTTGCGTAGACTGCGCTGTGCGAGAATCCGGCTTCTTGCGTTTTTGGCCATAGCCAAAAGTATGTGCTTATATCGAACCCTTGTCGAACCAGCGATTCGACGATCTTTTGAAGATCATCGTCGCTGCCGTTATCGTATAATATGAATTTATCGACTCCGATTTTGGAATGGTAGAGAATCCATTCGTTGAGGAACTTTGCCACGTTGCGCACCATGGTGGCGACGCACAATAGCGATTTCCCGTTTTTTGGGGATAAGTTTCGCGGCGCGGTGTAGTACGCGACGGTTGGGACGAGAACCGGGTTGTTGGGTCCAAGAATCTCGAGCGAGACTTTGATTCGTTTTTCTTCTCCCAAGGGGAAGGCCGTTAAATCGGGACGTTTACAGCGGAACACCTCTTGCATTGAGCTGGTAACGACGGTTTTGATGGCGTCATCACCGGCAAAGAACGCGCATTGGAATTCCGTCGGCTCGCGGTTTATTCCTTGGCGGTTGTTCACGCCCTTCACGAACAGGACGACGTCGTCCTCCGTCGCGAGGGAATCGTACACCACGAAATTCCACCGGAGCAGTATCGGCGGCGTCCAATCCATCCTCAGATTGAGAGAAGAAGACTTAACCATCACCGGTTGCTTGTACGGAATTCTCCGTCGAACTCTCCTCGGCAGCTCACACTTAAACATAAACCGGTCCGGAAACGGCAACACCCCTGCCGGAAACGCCGGCGACGTTATTCCCTTATCAAAAAGACACACATAAGGATCATTAACGTCCCAGGCGAGAGGAGTATAGTCCGGGGAGACAAGAACGAGCACCTCCCAATCCGGCAAGAGAACGGCGACCGAAGGAATGGGGAACGTGAGTGACGGAGAGAGTTGAGAAGCCAAACGAGGAGAAAAGACCCAACTCACCTCGAGGCTCTCGGTGATAACATTACTAACGACCATGAAAGAGGCTCCGAAGTTTGTGGTAGTGGTTGCAGGGGGCTGATAGTGATAGACGAGGGCACTGGAAGGGGCATGTGATTGGTAGAGAAGAACGAAGAGGAAAAGGGAAGCGAAAACGAAAAGAAAGAGTGTACGGAGATTTCGGGCCATGGGATTGAGAGAAGAAGAGTTTAGTTAGTTATTGGTAGTTAGAGAAAGGCCGGTAAAAGGGAGTCCCCTAAGCCGCCGCAACGTCGGGGTACTGATTGGGTCGCCATATATGATATACATACATACAGTAGTAGATCACAGTGGTATATACTACGTGTAAGAAGGGTTGGCGATTAGGAACGTGTTTAGTGCATAAGGTTTTGACCGAGTACACTTGAGAATGAGATCTATCAGAGATTAGATTCAGATGGGTTAAGTGACAGAGGTTTTGACACACTTAATACAATTCTTATATCATTGTCAAAATATTATCAGTGTTGTAATATCAAGACACACATATAAATTTACTTGTTCTTATGATTATCATCCTCTTGTCATTCCATTATTTCTTTAATAATTTTGGTGTTAATTAACATTAATACTATCAAATTTAATTGTTATCTTTTTTCTCTAGATATATATAAATCCACAAATCTATATAGAATGTAGTGTAACGTGATTAGCAATCGTTATATCGTATACTATCGACATACAATTTCATTCTTAGTACAAAACAATATTATTTTTAATGTATTATCTAAAATAAATCTATAATACATATATAATATACTAAAATTGGACATATACAATACTACAATAGTCCATAGTTTAATTGGGCCTGTTGGGCGTGACTTAGTGAGGGAACAGAATTGAACCGGGCCTGCGGGTATTCCGTATTAATGTAGATATTAGCCCACCAATACTTGTCTCGGACTCTCGGTATGCGTTTAGCCCAATAAACTCGTTCAGATCTGACGTGTAAAAGACAGAGAAACGAATACATGACGTGTCTATTTTCCATTGGAGAATATAACAAGAAAACCGGTCTGGTGACGTGGTGCGTCTTGCCCACCAATTCTATTCAATTGGAGGACCGAGGACGACTCCCCCCTCCCTCCACGGCTCCACCACCTCCTCCTACTCCTCTGGGAACTCTGATTCCAACGACTCCGGAAATGGCTAAAGCCTCATTGATTTCCCTGGCGATTCTATTAGTCTCCGTCGTGCCTTTCGTCTATTCCATCCAAGATAAATGCGGTGCTTGCACTGCCGTTGCCGTGAGTATTCACCCCCATTGTTTCTAAATTCTTCCACTTGAAGCTCTACATTAATTGTGATTATTATTATTATTATTGTTATTGTTAATGCTAATCAGTGTCGAAATTACTTTGAAAATGGTCTCTTTAATTTATTATGCCTATGTTAGTTTATGACCTTTGAATCAATAGATCTTCGACAGAAAAAACGGGAGAAGAATTGTTCAACATTTTTTTTTTCTTTTTTTGATATATTGGTATTTGAATGCACTGAATTGTGAAGGAAAGTGCTTGCATCTGATCGCATGTTTTACTGAATTGCAGGAAGAGCTGGAGCATGGTTTGATGACTGTAAGGATTTCATGAGCTTTTCATTTCTTTATATTTCCTTCTTCAATCTATGAGCTTTATTCAGTTTTTCGCAAGTTCGTTCATTGTGTCTTGTACTTTTGCTTAAATAAAAATATTTAAGGAATGCAAAGCCCTTAAGCTTGGTGCCCATACTTTCCATAAGCTAGATCATTTTTTAAGGGAATTGGTTTCTTAAGCATTTATTACCTTTGAGGTGTTAGGCTTATAACTTTGAAGTAAGAAGAGGTTTCATCTCATAATATCACAAGGGAGCTTTAGCTTCTGCTATTAGAATGTAGAAATTGAAAATTTACTGCTTAGAGTTGCTAGCCACTGTTGCAGAGAAAATTTGCTATCTTGGTCTTGCATCAGTTTTCAAAACTTCAGCTGGTGAAAAATTAGTTACAGCTCGAGCTAATTTAATTCCTTTTCAATTGAGTCATGCCATGTACTTCAGTTTCAGTTTACCATATTATGTTGCTTGCTATATATAAATATTCAATGATTGGACTTCATCAAACAGGAGAAGCCAAGAAATCATTTAGATATGAGACATCGCTTAGATTCTAAAGGCCAACGTGAAGGGAAGCTTATAGATTACAGGTATAGTTTCTGATTCTTATATTTTTCTGCATTCTGCTCATCATACTTATGTCATTTTTGTGGCAATTATATCAGCTTTGTGGCATGTAATTACTGCTTCCTCAATATAAAGACTGAATAAATGGAAAGGCATTTCTGATTTAGAAAATGTAAAGTAAAAATTTCATTTGTGATGGAGGATTGAGTTTCACTTGAACTTTAAAAATGTAAAGAAAATGAATAGTTCATTCAGTCAAAGCTTTGAATTGATCTTCTGTTCTTCTCTGAGTAAACTAAAAAGAAAAGACATTGACATAGATTTTGCTGCTGAATTCAGTAAAAAAGTTCATATTATGATTCATTAATTGGCAGACTGTTATGCCACTATGTGTTTTAATACCTAACATGTACTCCTTATGTTCCATTTTACTTGTTCTAATTAAACTTATGTCAAAGTTTACTCACTTTGACCATATTACTTTATTTCTGTGTTATGAGGTTTCAATCCTTTCTTAAATCATGGATGAACTTATATATGAGGTTTCAACACAGTAACCGTGTTCTCTGCAATTGAGTTATACAGAGTTAGTGACCTGAGAGTTGTTGAACTCTTGGATGAGCTTTGTGAAAAGATGCAAGATTATACTCTTGAGAAGGTATTCTTTTTCTTTGAATGGGTTTTCTTATGTTTATTTGCAACAGTATAATGCTCCTTTAGACAAAGATGTGATTTTGCAGGGACTGATTGGCTCACTTTGACTGCCTGAGTGTAGGAATGTTCAGTTTTCTTTTCAAGAACTAATGCCAATCTCTCATGTCTGGCAGGTTGATTCAGGCACAAAAGTGTGGACCAAAGTTAATGATTGGGATAAACTTAAAACTAGTAAGAATCACTATTTCATTTGCCACCATCTTCGTATTAAGTTTAGTTACATCTGGTATTTATACTTTTTGTTAACTGCTGATTTCATTTTCACATTTTAGAATTCATAAAGTTTTACTTGCCTCAAGTATAGGTTTCCACTGTTACTCTGATTTACTTGTCGGGATAATGATCCGGTGTAGTTAGTATATCATAGTAAATTTTCTTGTTGTGTCTTCATGGATCAATCTATTTCTCTCTCTCTCTCTCTCTCTGCCTTCCCCCTCCTCCTCTCCATGGCACATTGTGCTTATTCAGGAGGTAGATGTGTAGATCCCAATTTTGGTATTTTTCAGTTGAAATACAGACATACACATAGGACATAGTGCTTCCTTTGATTTTGTGTATGAAACATTTCTAGCTAATATCCTTGGATGGGCAGTTTTGCATAGGATATGGAGGATAAAAAAAATGATGAATTGATTAGGAAAACATATATTTCCTTGTTTGATATACCTCAAATGTATTGAGGTCCCATTGAGGTGTATCTTTAATCTGTCAAATGGCATGTTGTGCTAGAAATTAATATGCCTATCATTTGATCGAATCTGACATGTTACTGAGTATGTCTTCCTATGGGAAACGGAAGATCCTCTCACATTTGTTCTTTCATTTACTGTACACAGAGAGTGCATGGAATATTTTCTAAAAGCATTGGAACTGGGAACATAACAATGGTACTTCCAAAATGCTATGGTTTTCACTTGGTAGGATTAGTTCTTTGATGCTTTGAGGGCAAGCTTAAAATAACCTGAATTTGAGACTGAGCTTTTGTAAGATTGATAGGGCTATTTTCAATTAATAAAATTTCCATGATCTCAGAATGGTCCATTGAGTAAATCAAGTTCTTAGGAGGAAACTTCATGTCTTAATCAAAAGAAATGTGAGGGAGAACGGAATTGGGTGTTGGAGGGACTTGTGATAAAATTTGTATAATTGTATGTGCAATCTCATTTAGAGGACCCTAATGCACATAATGAAGCTATGAAGTGTTGAAAGGCCAACTCAATGTGAATGCTTTAAAAATGCAATTAACTTGAATCATATAATAAACTCAAGTTTCTAGAACCAATGTTTGCATCTGTTAGGGGAAAGTTATTGTTCTCATAAGATATTGCTTGCACATTTTGAATTCTTATATTATGGTGTATACACATTCTGCATCTATGAAGATTAAGAGAGAGAGAGAGAGAGAGAGAGAATGTACTTTGATAGCAGAAATATCTCTAGCTCTTTCTTTAATCTCTCTTTTCCTTTGACAGATAAGCAAGAAGCTCGAGCACACTCCAAAGCAATATCATCTTTCTGTGGGAGGTAAGTCAGAATTAACATACACCTTTCTAATTGGTTTTGTAGTTCCAGCATAACATTCAGAACTTTTAACTTATTTCTACGGTATGCTCAGGTTGCTAGAGGACACTGAAGATGAGGTAGTGAAATCTCATGATTAAACTTTTTACTTCCCTCTGAAATTAGCAGTTTCATTATCTTTGTCATGTTATTGATTTTTATTCCTTTGTTATCAATAACAAATGCTGCTGCTTAAACAGTTGTCTGAACTGATAAAGAAAGGATCTGTCAAAGTAGGAGGTGTAAGCAAGATTTTATGTGAAGACCTCAGCAAAGTTTGCCATGGGAAAAGGTAATTACAAAAAGTAACTACAAATAATTTATTATATCATGTTATAAACCACAATTAATTCATTTCATGATATCTGATCTTGTGCACATTTGGTAACGCTATACAAACTGTGCCTTAGCCTATTTATTAAGCCAATAGTAATCCATAGTAAGTGGAAGCTGATTGTGTGTTATTCTCAGAACCATAATCACAATCCTTAACCATAGGCTCTTACAAAATGGGCCACTGTTACTGGATGATGTATGAAGTTTGGGACGAAATAAGATTAAAGATCTTTCAGATTATGTTTAGGCTTAATGATTATGCTTAATTTCTACTGTATTGGTTTCAGCAAAGAAGATGAAGATGATAGAGATGGAGAGCTTTGAGTGGACGACAGAAATATTTGATTGGTCTTCCAGCTGCAGCTAGCGAGAGCGGTACGGTGCAAAACTACCGATCAAGATAGGTCAAAGTTACACTAAATTTGTCATTCTTCTTCTTCTGTGTGTGTGCGTACCATTGGACATTATATATATTGTCCTGATTTATGTATCGATCTCTTCTGTATACTTAATTAACCGCCAACAACATATATACTAAACATTTTTGCAGTATAAATGCCATATTGAGAACATTTGCTGTCCATAATGCATGCCACCGTTTATCTTGTTACCTACGAGTACTTAATTGATATAGCTGACGATTTAATAAATATGGTGATGTCTTGATCCATGTTTGCCAAACAATCAGAGCCCCATGTCATTGCCTTCTCGCTGTTGAAGTTTTTTTACGTGTGGTTAAGTTAAAATATATTATATTGATCCCATTTCTCCCAGCCTAATTAATTTAAAATATTTAATCAAATTAACAGTCATAATTTATAAAAAGGAATGACTCACTCAAATTAAACTCGCAGAATCAAAAGTTTAACTTTAGGCTACAATTGGCACTTAAACATAGACGCCGGCCAAAGATTACGATATGTCGATATACCTCAACAAATCCCTGCATGCATGCGAACAAGCAATTAAGGCCTCTTTTGGATCAAAACATGTCATTGTCTTTGGTGTTACGTCGGCAACAACTAAGTATTTAGAGTGCATATATACGAGCTTCATATTTGTACGGGAAGATCAGAGAATCTCTTTGTCCTTTACCCGTTATCCGTTTTAAGTGTCCAATATATCAATCTCTTTGCCTTACTACGAAGAATCCGAATCCACTTTGACACAACTCAAATTGGAAGTATACCTCACAAATATTTGTATCACAAAAAAACCACTTACTATGTCATTTTTGCTATCTTTTTCAATAAGTAATGTTGTAATGGTCCAAGAGGTGATGTCTAAAGGGAGACATCAAACCCCTTATATAGTATATGTGCAGTTCTGGTTTGCCTTCATTTTTGGCTACAGGTGTGTACTCCTATCGGATGTCAGTGATCTTCATATGCGTAATTAAAGCATTATGTCTTTGGTACATGAGATCTAAGTAGCTTCGATGGTTAGCGTTTGTGTTGTTATCCCATAGGGTGTAAGTTTGAATATATCTTGTTGGCTACACATCTTTAGTTTAGCATTTTATTCATTCCTTTTGGTCACCATGATTATTCAATTGTTATTATTATGAAGATGATGAACTGCATGTGCAGGCAAATTTTGCTTCAAATACTAAATTTGATTTCCATATAAGTACCTCCAAATGTCCATGGAAGATGACTACAAAATTAAAGGGTATTAGACATAAGGTATTGAGGTACAATAGTATCATAGCTATCAAGCGGGATTCAACAAATTTTATTTGAAATAATGATGTCATATATATAATTGGTTAGATAATTGTGTAATCAAGAACCATGTACTAGTTGGATTACTTGCCCATTTTATTGTGCCTTAATAACACAAGTAAACATCTAGCTAGCGTCCATCTAAAACACCATATTCTAGTTTCATGAATTGAATCACATTGTCTTAACTCTTAATCTAATAAGTATGCTTGATAAAAATAAAAATGTGAGAAAAAATTCAATTGCATAATAATAAAAATAACGTGTAGCTGTTTAGGAGCCAAAAAAAGAGGGAATTTTTAGTTCGGTTATACCTGAAATCCCAAGTTGCGCGCATTTCCACCAAGAAGTTAGTTGAAGGTGTTGGAAATGACAAGTGGAAGCTAAGAAGCTTGGTGGAGCGTAGAATTCTACTCTCCTAGTCGTAGCTAGAACAGAATATAAGGAAATGCAGGTTTGCAATGGAGTTTGGCCCAATCCAGAGCCACCACCCCTCTGCACTTTTGGCTGCGCCTAAGGTGTTTGATTATTATCCAAAAGTGCAGCACCCGTCCCGTCCCCTTGGGAAGGTGGTGGTCCTCTTGGATTGAGGAATAGGCCGATAATTTTAGGATCAGGGAATAGGAAAAGGAACAAATTATAATGTCAGGAGGAGGAGGAGCTTCTGAAAGGTCGCTAGACCAGACACCCACATGGGCAGTCGCATTGGTCTGTGTAGTCATCATTATTATTTCTATACTCTTGGAGAAATTTCTTCATTCAGTTGGATCGGTGATATTTCTCTTTCCCTTCAACCCTCCAATCTTTCTTATTATTATTCTTGTTGCTGTTGTAGATGATTTGTTTGTTTTGTCTCCTACTTTAATTTTCTATTTCTGAATGCAAGCAATTCTTAATTGATACTTGGCCACTTTGGAATGATATGATATGATATGATATTGGTGTAGATCAGAGTTGATATTTTATTCTTTAATTTGTTGATCAATTGCATTCATGTTTCAATTCAGACTTTCGAGAGAAAACGAAAGAGAGCACTGTATGAAGCTTTGCAGAAGATTAAGGGTGGTAAGACTGACACTAAAACCAACCTTTTAATTTGCATTTGCTGCTGCAGCATTAACATTAACTAAAGAAGAATATATGGTTTTCCTTCCTTCCTAATTTATTATTATTATTCTTGCATATATGCAGAGCTCATGGTTCTGGGATTTATTTCCCTCCTCTTAACATTCGGTCAGAATTACATTGCTAAGATTTGCATTCCTGCAAGTGCTGCCAACACTATGTTGCCATGCCCTGCTAAGTATGCTACACGCGAAGATGGAGGGGGACACGAAGACGGACACCATCGAAGGCTTCTGTGGTATGAGCATAGACTTTTATTAGATGACAGTTCGCCCCAAGGGTGCAAGCCTGTGAGTGCCATCTACTGTTATTATTTCACTCCTTGCAAATTTAATTTGTGTACTTAAACTATATATCTTAGACTACTTTAGTAGCCCTAGTCCTAGTCCTGCCTCAAAAATCACTCTTAGCTTACTGCTCTGTCCTCTGTGTGAGGCAATGCAGCTGAGGGAGAAAAAAAACTGCTTCACTTCCAACATTATTCCATTAGCCATTTAATTTGTTATTGCAAAATATGACTTGGCTTTCAACTTTTTCATGGGACATTGTAATTATGCCCAAAATCCCCCTTCAAATTCAATTATATTCTATCATGCATGCTAATTAACCATATATGCAACTTTGTATTTACTGCAGGGCTATGAACCATTAATATCTATCCACGGATTGCACCAGCTACACATTTTCATATTTTTTCTAGCAGTCTTCCATGTCATCTTTAGTGTGACAACCATGATGCTTGGAAGGATGAAGGTAGGATTATATTTGGCAGTTCCTTTTCAATCTACCTGCCTGCCTGCCTGCTGGTTTAATACCAAAATTTCATGGCTTCAATCGATCATCTCCAAATCTTCATTGGGATCAACTTTAATTTCTTTCTTAAGGATACTAGCAAGCTTAATTAGCTTGGATCGAATGCACCTGGTTTTGTGTGCAACTGTACTGTATGTTATTTATTCTAGAATCAATATTTAACTTCATTCTCATATATAAACATATGCAGATCCGAGGATGGAAGGAATGGGAAGAAGAAATTACTTCTGGAAAAACTTCATATGGTATTACTTTAATTTTTTTCTAACGATATATTGTTAGCTACAAGGCTTTTCCTACATCTACCTCAAAACTAGGCTCATGTGGATGATAACATGCATGCTGATCTTGCATGCAGATCCTTCAAAAATCAGGTTTACAAAGGAAATTTCTTTTATTAGGGAAAACACCAGATTTATGCCACACACACCGGTTCTTTTCTACATGGTATGTATGTTGTAAGAGAAATTTAAACTTGGATCACTTGTTTGGCACGCATGCATGCATTTAGTAATCAGATCTGATGTAGTCGTCTGATATATTATAATTTGACTGACTGTTGCATATATAGTCCAAATAGCTAGCTAGCACGCATGAACTTGGCTTAATTAATTGACAGTTTAATTTTCAAATTTCAGGCTTGTTTTTTCCGGCAATTTTATAGGTCTGTTTGTAAAACTGACTACTTAGCCATGCGCCATGGATTTGTTACAGTAAGATATATTTCTAAAGCTAGTTAGCAATATTAGAAGAAGTTTGGTACGTAGTTGTAATATAATGCTCGCTATTTATTTATGATGGTCAGGTCCATTTAGCACCTGGAAGCAATTTCAATTTTCAAAAGTACATAAAAAGATCTATGGAAGACGACTTCAAGGTTGTCGTCGGAATCAAGTATGCATGCTTCCTCCTTCGTTCATTTTTTATTTGATCTCTCTCTCTCATCAAATTTTTACAGACAGATTGATATTCTTTGTTATGCTCTTGTTTTGATGTGTCTCACTCACTGTGAGTTTGTTTAATTAATTTTTTTTTTCTTCCAGTTTTTTGTTATGGTTGTCTGCAGTGCTGTATTTGCTGATGAATGTGAATGGTAGGAGACTGACTGACTTTGATGTTTCTTAACTTACTGTTCTCTCTCAATTCGATCGATCAGACCTCCCCCCTATTGACAAATGTACACTTTGGTTTCAGGATGGCAATTAATGTTATGGCTATCTATACTACCTTTCATTGTAAGAATTTGAATTTCTGTCACGGTATATACATTTTAATGTTAATTGAAAGAAACTAACTGAGGTGATGTGAATGATATATGGGATGCAATGGTTAAAGACACTGTTAGTAGTTGGTACAAAGCTTCAAGCAATTATAACACAAATGGCGCTTGAGATTGAAGAAAGGCATGCTGTAGTTCAGGGCATACCACTGGTGCAAGTCTCAGACAGATATTTTTGGTTTAGCAAACCAAAGTTAGTCCTTCATCTTATCCATCTCACCCTTTTTCAGGTACCTATGCCAATTTCTTTCTTAATTACTTTAATTTCTTAATTGCAAACCAATTATTTACCATATGAAAATAAGTCTCAACTAACATATATTCATTCATTCTAACATTATACTAATTAATTTTTTCTTTCACTGCACCTTGAACAGAATGCGTTTGACATAACATATTTCCTCTGGAATTCGGTAATGAATTGAATTATACTCTATTCCTGGCCTCTTTCTCTTAGCTTGCTTGCTTGCTTGCATAATTTTCTTTTCTTCATGTATGTATAGTAAACAAAATAACATATATATATGCTTTCATTCCTACTGAACTGCATGCATATATGCTTCCTTCCATACCTATGCTTCCTTCCATACCATTCCATTCCATTCAATTCCGGCTGGCCTGGCCTGGCCTGTTGTTATTGTGCGCAGTATGAGTTTGGATCAGATTCTTGCTTTCACGAAAGCTTCCATCTCGCCATGGCCAGAGTGGCATTCGGGTAACTGCTATAACTTCATTCCACCATATATATATATAGGAACCAACTCATATCATTTAAACTAACTGTGGTATATATATATTTATATGATGATCTGATCTGATCTGATTTAAAATGTACTGGCCTGGCTGGGTGGATAGGATTGGGGTACAGTTCATGTGCAGCTACATTACGCTTCCACTATATGCGCTCGTCACCCAGGTAATACATACTCCATCTTTAATTTAATTTTCCAGCTGACCGGATCTGATCTGTTAGTTTTATTTATATGCATGCTGTCTTTAATTTAATGAAGCCTGCCTAGCTAAAGGAAAGAATTGAAGATGAACATACACAGGCACTTAGCTTCATTCTGTGATTTTAATTATATTCCAGATGGGTTCTAGTATGAAGCAGTCCATTTTTGATGAACAAACTTCAAAAGCCCTGATGAAGTGGCGCAATAAGGCGAAGCACAAGAACCACCACCACCACCACCATGTGACGAGGGAGCATGGATCCATCAAAGTAAGGAAGTTGGGAGGCAGCAAAAGCTCAGGTCATTTACCAGACGCCGCGGCAGCTGGGAAATCGTCGTCCATAGATGATGCCTCTTCTGCTTCTGGACACACCATAGAAATTCACGAGGATCATCAGGAGGGAAATAATGATGATCATTCTAATGTCGTTGTCGATGACGACGATAATGGAAACTCCATGCCCACCAACAATAATACCTCCTTAATTGATTCATAATGTTCCTTCTCAATGATCTGTTCAAATGGTCATACATACAAGCATTAATTGTATTGCATGACTGCAAATTTTCAATATACATTATTCCTTTTTCCTCTCCTATCCTAGCTTTCATTTCACCTACTCCATCTCCAACTACATGCTATACATACACTTCCATCCATATATATATAAAATGACAAGATTAAAATAATTGCGCCATGAGATCAAGCCTTCAACAGGTTGAGAAAGTATAGATAAACAGATACTACAACTTAATAGAGTCAATAGTACTAAAAAAGAAAATTTAAAATAATTGAATTCAAGTCATCACAGCTAGGTGTAATTTAATTTGCTAACAAATTAAAATTCTCTTTAAGAAACCCCTTTATTAGGGAGAACTAGCATGCATGTATATAACCTAACATTTGACTATTCGGCTGCCTGTACAGTGTCTTGCAACATACATTAGGATTTAAGAAGATGAGATGGCAAAAAATAAATCTTTTGTGGAAACCCATTGGTCATCATAACTTAGAGGGTTATTAGGGCAAGACAACATCGATATCCCATCTTCATAACACTCAGCATCCTCGATATCCCGAATGAAGGGGTGCGTAAGAAGCATCCTAGCCGTCCATCTCTCATCATCCCCATTCTCTTTTTTATAAAAACACTTATTCAAGAAATCTTTAGCTTTGTTAGAAATATATATCTTCAGGTATTACTGGTTTTTCATATCGTATCTGAAATATTAAATCGCTCATGCTTTTGCACAACCAAGGAGGTTGTCCCATCAACATCTCCACAACTATACAACCTAAAGACCATATGACGTCCAAGCTAAAGGTTTGGTGTATCCCGGTGCTCAAATACTCCGGAGATGCAAAAACTAAACTCCCACGACAATGGTTTGGACAAAATGGTTCACCATCGTCATCTTCATCAAATTAAAATCGTTCTTACCAGCACGTCTTGAGACTCCAAAATCAGCAAGTTTTAAGAGAAATTTATCCTCTCTAGTGATAGGAAAAACGAGGATGTTTTCTGGTTTCAAATCGGAATGAACGAAACCCTTGTCATGAATGTGCAAAAGCCCCTTGAGAATTTGGTAAGCATAGAAAGCCACATCAGATTCCGCCATCTTGCAGTCCCAGCAGCGACGAGGATAGATCAAACGGTCGAGACTACCCGCTGGAGCGTATTCAAGCAGAAGATTATAATCTTGATTGGTCAGTAACGTCGTCCCCAAAACACTGAACAACATGGGGGCAGCCTCTCAGTTGTCTCAAGATCTGTGCTTCTCGTTGGAGGTCGTATGCGTATTTGATGCGCGTGGACGAATTTACATCGTCAACTGGTACAGCCAAATAAACTTCGGCGTGAGTTCCGCTTCCAATGGGGCTTGTTTCTTTTCTCCACTTCGAATTCTTCATAGCTCCCGATATGTAGACCAAAACTAACACAGATCGATTATATATATTTGAAGAAAAATATGAGGATGAATTGCTACCCTAGCTAGCTAGCTAATTCAATTCGGTGATGAATTGAAGAAGAGACTGGCCGGATTTCTTGATTATATATAAGCATTGCATGTACTATACGTGAATCCTATCCTATCTGAATGAGAAATAGGAAAGAATTGCCGAAACCCAATCCCACTTGGATTATGGGATACTTTCCAAAAATGTATATTACTCCGTATCTACTAATTAAGCAAATATAATGCAGGTCGGTTAATCCAAATATCATAACTTTAATTCCAACTTAAGATTTTTATAAACTTTATCAAACATACATTTTTAACGTGATGGATTTTAAATGACCCGGTTCAATTGCGAATTGCTCTTCCCGTGTGAATGTGCAGACTGAAGGAATAAATCGTAATTTGTATATGAATGCACGACACTATTCTAGTATGCATGGACCTATGCACAACAACTTCTCCATGAATGCACTACCACTGTTCTCTAGCATGCCGAATAGACGGAATGCACCACAATTACCCTACAAATGCACTGTACTCCTCTAGCATGCCAAACTCAAATAATGCACTCCAATTCACTGTACTCCTCCGGCACTCCAAACTAATGGAATACACCACACTACTCCAACATCCTGAGAAACGCGCGACAACCTTTCGTTCATTCATGTCAAAATTATGATGCATTCTGTCAGTCCGCACGTTCGTACGAGAACAACAGTCTGCATATGATCCTAATTATATATATATATATATACACACACACACACACACACTTTCATCAACTCTATACGAGTATGTAAAAGTCTATAAGACAAATATTTATAAATTTTTTTAAAAAAATTCATATTAAAAAGGTATACAAAAGTAATTAGAACTCTAAATTGAATACATCTTTACAAACATTTCATATTTTCAATTAATACATTATTTATAATTTTCGTACAAAAACTCTGTATAGGAGTATGCTGGTCCTATTTCTTCTTCTTTTTTCTTTTCTTCTTCTTCTTAGCAATACTACTCCCAAATATAAATTTTGTTGTTGCGAATAATGGCAAAGTCTTCTTGTTTGCAACAACAAACCTTTATTTGGTACTAATTTTTAAATTTATATATATGAACATAAAAAGATAAAAAGATCAAAAAGTATATGAGTATTTTTTTAAAAGTTATGAAACGTACCATAAAATTTGATAGGAATAAAGTAAAAATTTGTCTATTTCAGATAGGAAAAAAATCTGGAGATAAAGTTGAAAAGTTTGAGATTGGAGGGTTATATTTCAACTATTTATATTTGTAAATAAAATAAAAAATTAAAGGTCTGTATCAAATACCATAGTACTTTTAAAATTTTATAAAAGTTTGGATTCAAATAATAAATTAAACCCCCTAAATTTTCTTCTTACCAAAAAATTAAATAACATTTATTAATAAGCTAAAATTTATTCCGCATTAAGTATATCCAAAACAACTAACCAATTTAAGACCTTGCTTTTTATACAACTCTAATTCAAATGAGGATCGATGAATATGGAGTACTTTTAAAAATTTTAATTAAATGCTATGTTAGGATAAAAGTAGTGTGTGCACATGCACGTAGGTTAATGCAAATACTTTAATTACAGTCAACTTTTAGGCTCAAATTAATTCATATCAATATTAGTCTAACAAATTTTAAAAATTATGATTAATACAATTGATTTACCCAACAACACAAAATTTTATTAAATAATTTGGAAAAAAAGGTATATTATTCCCAACTATATGGTCAGAATGTCAGATAAAGCTTGGAGTGCAAGCTAAGCTGCCTAATTTGCTAAATCAATTTTTTTTTAACCAAAAAAGTTCACAATAATTATCTTAGATGTATACAAAATAAATTTTGATATGTATAATTGGTCATAAGGCAAATAATTTAATTTGTTGTGCGCGATGGAATATGATAAATTATTGTGTGGACTATGGCAAACGATCCGGAGAGAAATAATGATATATGATATGACGATTCTAATGTCGTCATCGACAACGATAATGGAAACTCCATGCCCACCAACAATAATACCTCCTTAATTGATTCATAATGTTCTAATCGATCTGTTAAAATGGTCATACAAACAAGCATTGTATTGCATGACTGCCGCAAAAGATGGTAACAAATAAATGTGGAGTTGCTAGGTGTAATTTAATTTGCTAACAAATTAAAATTCTCTTTAGAAACCCTTTATTAGGGTGAACTAGCATGGATGTCTTCGGCCAGTACAGCTTGCAATCTTTTGAAAAAACACACACACACACACAAAGACACAAAGATCAAACACAGCATATATACATTAGGATTTTCCTAAGAATTGAAGATCAGATAGGAAGAAATAAATCTTTTGTGGAAACCCATTGGTTATCATCATAACTTAGAGGGTTATTAGGGCAAGACAGCATCGATATCCCACCTCCATAACGACTCTGAGCATCCATGTTATCCTGAACGAAGCGGTGCTTAAGAAGCATCCTAGCCGTCCATCTCTCATCATCCCCATCCTCTTTTTTATAGAAACACTTATTCAAGAAATCTTTAGCTCCACTAGAAATATCTTCAGGTATCTCTGGTTTCTCATACTTTATCTGAAATATTAAATCGTTGGTGCTTTCGCACAACCAAGGAGGTTGTCCCATCAACATCTCCACAACTATACAACCTAAGGACCATATGTCGTCCAAGGTTCGGTGTATCCCGCTGCTCAAATACTCGGGAGATGCAAAAACTAAACTCCCACGACAATGGTGTGGACAAAACGGTTCATCATCGTCATCTTCATCAAAATCGTTCTTACCAGCACGTCTTGAGACTCCAAAATCAGCAAGTTTTAAGAGAAATTTACTCTCTCTGATGGTAGGAAAAACGAGGATGTTTTCTGGTTTCAAATCAGAATGAACAAAACCCTTGTCATGAAGGTGCAAAAGCCCCTTGAGAATTTGGTAAGCATAGAAAGCCACATCAGATTCCGCCATCTTGCAGTCCCAGCGGCCACGAGGATAGATCAAACGGTCGAGACTACCCGCTGGAGCGTATTCAAGCAGCAGATTATAATATTGGTCAGTAACGTCGTCCCCAAAACACTGAACAACATGGGGGCAGCCTCTGAGTTGTCTCAAGATCTCCGCTTCTCGTTGGAGGTTGTATGCATATTCGATGTGGGTGGACTTAACGGCGATCATGGACGAATTTACATCGTCAACTGGTACGGCCAAATAAACTTCGGCGTGAGTTCCGCTTCCAATGGGGCTTGTTTCTTTTCTCCACTTCGAATTCTTCATAGCCGCCCGATATATATGTACACCAAAACTAACACAGATCGGATCGATTATATATATTCGAAGAAAAATATGATCGAGTATGAATTGCAACCCTAGCTAGCTAATTCAATTCGGTGATGATGATGAAGAGACTGGCCGGCTATCTTGATTATATATACGTGAATCCTATCTGCATGAGAAATAGGAAAGAATTGACGAAACCCAATGCCAGTTGGATTATATTGTGGGATACTTTCCAAAAATGCATATTACTCCGTATCTATTAATTAAGCAAATATAATAATTTTAATTACAACTTAAGATTTTTATAAACTTTCAAACATTTTGTACGTGATGGATTTTAAATAACTTGTATATATATATACATATGTATATAGTCTGGTTCATGTACAGACTGCTCTTCCCGTATGAATGTGCAAATGTACCGTAATTTTTATATGAATGCATAATACTACTCTAGTATAGACCGAATTGAATTAAATGCAAATGTTAAGATAAAAGTAGTGTGTGCAAATGCACGTAGGTTAATGCAAATACTATAATTAGAGTCAACTTTTAGGCTCAAATGAATTCATATCAATATTAATCTAACAAATTTTAAGAATTATGATTAATTCAATTGATTTACCCAACAACACAAAATTTTATTACATTTATTTGGAAACAAGTTGTATTATTCCCATCTATATAGTCAGATCAAGCTTGGAGTGGAAGCTAAGCTACCTAATTTGCTAAATCAATTTAATATTTTTTTACGAAAAAATTCACAATAATTATCTTCGGTGTATAGTGTATAGTAAATAAATTTTGATATGCATAATTGTTCATAAATTGGGAGGTAAATAATTGAATTTTTTGTGTGTAATGGAAATGGCAAATTATTGTGTGGACCATGAATGTACTATATATTTTTAATATACTAAAATTACATTATTTGTATATTGAATGTATAGTATAATATATATATATATATATATATATATATATATATATATATATATATTATATACTTTCAAATAATACACTTTTAGTATATTAAAAATGTACTTTGTGGATCATGCTACATGGAATATGTAGTCATTATTACTCCACAGTCCACCACAGAGATTTCGGCATAGCTATTATTATTTGGTGTAGACTACAGAGACTAAGTAGTTTTGTTCCAATCCAAAGATAGATGGTTCAATCCAAGACAATTTTAATTACGCTATTGTCCTTGCCGGGCCGGCGTCGGGCGACCGCTAAGGACCCCAATTTTTGCAATCCAATTTTGTTTTGTTTTGTTTTTTTTTTTGTTTTTAAAGTATTTTATGTATAATTCATTACTTTTATATTTAGTAATTATATTTTTAGAATTCATAAATTAATTTTAATTGCAACTTAAAATAAAATTAAAAAGATTGACATTGAAATTTTAGTGAATAATTTTGTATTTAAATATATATATGAAAAATCTCATTTTTATTTTTATTTTTTTTAAATTAGAAGGAGGGGAGAAAGTAAATTTTGAATTATCTTTTTTTATTTTTTGAATTTTTATTCATTATATTTTGACAAAATATTTTATTATATTTTTATTTTTATTATAGAATACAACAATTTGGAGCCCAAATATAAAGCGGTGAAAGAATAATGAATAATAACCTTAAGTAGGCATGCAGGATGCATGGGACTTGGGAGATCACTTAACATTTCATCCTATTATATTTGTAGGTAAAATTTAGATACCATCACTATTTATAACAAGCACTGTTGTAAAAATTCCCGCCTAGGCCGCCTAAGCACCCGCCTAGGCGCTAGGCGCTCCTAGACCGAGGCGAATTGCTCCCTAGGCGTCCGCCTAGGTGGCCGGCCGCCTAGGAGGCCGCCAAGCGCCTAACTCGGCCGAGTTGGCAGTCGACTGGGCCGAATTTGGCCGAGTTAACTCGCCCAACTCGGCAGAGTTAGCCGAGTTAACTCGAGCGAGTCGGCCTTGTTAATTTTATTACTATATTTATATATATTTAAATTTATTTATTTATATAAGTAAGAGAAGTAAGAGATATATATATAATATATATAATATAATATATGACATAAACCCACACACATGAATTAATTTTTTGTTTTTATAGGTCGCCGCCTAGAACCGCTTAGGTACCGCCTAGGCGCCGCCTAGACCGCTTAGGCGCTAAGCGCTAGTCTACCGCCCAACTAGCGCCTAGCACCTACTGCAACGATGATAACATGACAATACTACAAAAATTGTGTGAATAAAAACACAAGCATTTCACGAGTAAGCCAAACTAACATAAGTATTATTGCATGCACTAGAAGTAAAAGGAATGCCATTCTATAGAAACAAAAACAAATTTTGGGTGAGCCAAATTAAATTTCCTATTTCACAAAATTTAATTAGGGGTTTTTCTTTATTGGAAAATAGAGTAAAATTTAAAACCAAATTCATAATATAAAAGAGTTTTAGTAAAAGTAATGTGTATGTTTGATAATACATAAAAATATTGAAATGTGGATACAATTCATGTCCATAATCACCAAAAGGTATTGCAATGTGATTTAATTTCAAATTTGAAGTATTAAAAAGTATAAAAGTAAATAAATATGTAAATAACCTTTTAGGTAGTCTGATTTTTTTTAATGACAAAAGAAACTCACAGTCACTACTTGAAGATATATACGAATAAACCATACCTTGTGATTCTAGCTAAGGACCACTGCACAATGAGATAAACCAACTTAGATTGTCATACCTGACCCGTTCAAACCAACAAAACTAATAGACTGCTCCAACTATAATTTCATCTTTATCTTTCACAAGTCTTCTAGGATTATGTTTCTCAAATCTATAAATAGAGATCTACATGTGTCATTGTAGCAAATAGTTTAAATATTAAAATTAAAAAAAAAAATCTCTTTCTGATATATTCTTGCAACTCCACTATTTTTCTGGTTTTTCTTATATTATTGAAGAAGGACGAGGATCCAAATGCCCTAATTTTTACAGGGAGCCCTTAATAACTCCTTAAACATCGAAAATCATTAAAACATGTGAAATTCGGAAACCAAGAGGCCAAGTGGCCGAGACCCTTCCCCACCACCAAGCGCCATTTTCTGGATAAATAAACAAACATTATAGTAAGGTGCAGTGGCAACAATATTATATATTTAAGTGAACAAAAATGCCCCATAATATTTCATGTTAACCCAACTTATTACATGCCATTATGACACTTTGTACCAAGCTTCAGTATAGATAAGTTATCTTTCTTATGCTGCACGAGTTTAACTCACTGGTTTACTAGACAGTATTTAAAATAAGAGATCTATCAATATTCAAACTCGGCAACAGCCTTGTCTGTTGAGCCACCAACGTAACGGTAAACTGATTGAAGTTATCTAATTGTTCCTATACGGCTTGAATTTAAGTAGTTATTAAATGTAAACTTTTTGTTTATATGTACATTTCAATTTAGTGTAAACACATAACTACATAAGCTGAAAGCCGGTTTAATTTATGCTATATATTATTATCTTTCATTGGATCATATTTTGTAGAACAATAAAGTTGTATGCGATTGGAAGGGGAAAGTCAGATGTCACTACAAAGTGCTTTTCATTTAATTTCTTTAATTTTAGTCTAATCAGTAGGCCGGGAAGGTTAGGTTAGTGAGGAAAGGAGTCATCAGATGATATGATGGGAATTATTATTAGTATAGAATTAGAAAAGTGTGCGCAATAATATAATTTGGGATGAGATGTAATCTTAGCCCATGTTGTTGTTGGTGGGAAAGACCCAAATTCCTCTTCATATGTATGAAGGTCAATGTTTTATTATTATTCTTTAGTTTCCCTTTTCCCCTTTTTGTTTTACACGCCATGAAAGACAAATGGGAAGAAGTCGGAGTGGTTGTGTGTAAACACATGTATGTAGTATATATTTACAACATTATATTCCGGCCAGTTTAAGAATACACTTTTTGAAGTGAATATAATGCTCAGTTCATCTTATCTTTATAGTCCGGCCTGTTTGTGTGTAAACACATGTATGTAATATATATTTACAACATTATATCCCGGCCAGTTTAAGAATACACCTTTTGAAGTGAATATAATGCTCAGTTCATCTTATCTTTATAGTCCGGCCTGTTCATCAAATGTACAAACGCAATGGAAAAAGAGTTAGTTGGTCTGAGCTAGAAACAATTTAGTCATGACGACGAAAAATTCAAAAAATATGTTCATATTTTTTGAATGTGTGCTCTAGGTGATGAAGTCTGATTTGTCTATTATATATATTCAATAACAAAAACAACTTCCTGAATAGTTAAACTTAAAGCACTGTAATTAATAAGACAATTACTCTACCAACTTATTATGAATGGAATCTTATAAAGTAATTATAATTATAAGCATATGCATGCAGTTGAATTTAAGCATCTTCAATTCTATGAGTGACGTTTTTGGTTGTGAACTAAACGTGGTATAATTAATTTAAAGGACCCTGCTAGGCTAAAGATAAATATGTAAAATGAAAAGTGTAATTAAATTAATTAATAAACTTTTTATCAAATCCACTTTATATCATACTTTATTTTTTCTAAAGAAGAAATGACTAATTATTGAATCTTGATATTTTTTTAAAAAAATTCAATTGATTTATTGATCAAATAAGGAACGTAACACCATTAGACGATGAGTAGTAGTGTGTGATGCTTTTTTTTTTTTTTGAAATGTAAGTGTATTTTTTTAACAAAATTGATATAGATTAAGAAAGCTTTTGTTGTTGTGGGGGTGTGTGTGTTTTTATATATAAAATTAATGTAGTTTCTTGATTTAAAAATAAATTGAAAAAATTATAGAATCATGAAAGAAGTACGTATTATAAAAGGAAGAAAATATCTTGGAGTTACCTATATTATTCTATTTGTACTTAGGAGAGAATCTTAAATTTTTCTTATTTATCATTACTAGTATAATTAAGGCTAAAAATTCTTTTTCAAAAAAAAAAAGCTAAAAATTCTTGTGGTTTAGTCGCATCCAGTTGCACTCCATCCTATATGTGAGGTTGTGCATTCGAGCCTTAATAAGTTATGAATAGATATTGTATTGTAACAAAGTCTTTCTGTCTACGACGATTGAGTTACCTCTCAAAGTAAGTGAAACTCTTCACTCCTGAACTGAGAGTTTATAACAGATTGTATTGAATACTACTAACTCTATTACAATACATTATTCAAAAAAATAACAGATTGTATTGAAGATGCATGGCTACAATGGCCTATTTTGTCTTCTAATCTTCTCAACTAGGAATCTAATTCTAGATGACTTTAAGTATCTTAAATATCTTAAATGACTTATCCTATCACTAGCCAATTGATTCATCTGTTACCAAAAACCAAATGACTTCCGAGTATCAAGTCAAATGAATCAAATATGAGTAATGCAATCATTTCTCGCCCTTATCTCGTCAAACCCAATGAGATGTGGCCTGTGGGGTAATAATTAATTTAAATAAAAGCCATTTTTATAAAAAAAGAAAAAAAATCTATCAAAATATTTATCATGTAGCTCTAATAATAGTGAGATATTTAAAAAGATATTTTTGTCTAAGTGTTACAATTGAGGTAATTTAAGACTATTAATTGAGAAGACGACAATTAACACGATATCAAAGAAATCAAAATAATAATTTGAGATTAAGGTGTTAACAATTTGTGTTGGAGACAAAGATGATGTGATAACATTATAATAATCCGTTGATGTTATCTTTAAATATTTATCTATAAGTAATTTTAAAAATTAAAGGATTTTGAAGACATAGTCGTAAAAAGAAACACACTTTAGGTTATGTATCTTGGATTGACATCAATTGAAAACATTTAGAGATGAGGTAATACGTGATTAATAGTATTTTAAAGATGAGTGAATGATATCTATTAAGGTGCCTCTCATTTAACTAGGTTAAGCAAAAGTTCAAATTAAACATGTCCATAAAACACCACAAACATGCATGGGAGTTGGTGCATGGTGAAGGCAAAAGGATATCTTGTAGTATGAGAGATTCATGCTCTCAATTATTCAATAGAGATCAACATAAAGTGTAAGCTCAAGTTGAGTTTTTGTTTTGTAATTTATATATATCTCTTGTAATTAAACTAATATAATAAAAAAGAATATTTCACTTAATTGTATGTCCCCCAAATTCGTTCATATTTACACTTTTATCCCCCAAATTCGTTCATATTTACACTTTTATGTTACTTTAATAACTGACAAGCTCAAATCAAAAAATATTGTAATTATCAAATCATGCATAGAAATGTGTATAATTTTTGTTGGTCAACTTTAATATATATGGCATAATTAACTCAAAATTAAAGTATTTCAGAGTCCAAATAGAGAAATCTTTGAAAATTCAAAACTTTATTTAGTTGTAATGGTTGAATTAATATATATCAATAAATTCAATAGAGTATATATTACATGGAAAAGTATTTGCGCTTTAAAAATATGCATTAAGAAATGAATAAAGTATATTGCAGTGTTGGATACGTTTAAACAGTTGGTAACTGACTTTACTATAAAAGCAAGTCCTAAGTCCTTTACTGGACTATCAATCCACGCACAAACTCATTTCCGCTCCCACAGCACAACCGACGCCGCCCTCTTCCACATGACTGATCATTCCACCATTCACGGCGGTGTAAAATCGTCGAATCAACCTTCCTCTACTCCGCCGCCTAACGATTCATCTCTAATCGGAGGCTTCGATTCCGACTTCGTTGTCATCCTCGCCGCGCTTCTCTGCGCCCTAATTTGCGTCCTCGGTCTCGCCGCCGTCGCTCGCTGCGCCTGGATCCGCCGGATCTCTGCCGGAGCCGCCGATCCTCCTCCGCCTCCGGCCAACAAAGGCCTGAAGAAGAAGATCCTCAAGTCCTTCCCCAAGCTCAGCTTCGCCCCCGAACTCGCCTCCAAATTCTCCGAATGCGCCATTTGCCTCACGGAGTTCGCCTCCGGAGACGAAATCCGAGTCCTGCCTCACTGCGGCCACGGCTTCCACGTCGGATGTATTGACACTTGGCTCGGATCTCACTCCTCCTGTCCGTCTTGCCGCCAGATCCTGGTGTCCTCCAGGTGCCACAAGTGCGGCGAATTTCCGGCTCCTACCTCTTCATCCACCGCCGCCGCCGCCGCACCTGTCGCCGACACCAGATTTGCTCCCAGTGCCTATCACGTAAATCCTTTTTTACCTTAATTAGTTTAGCTAGGATAGCTTTACTCCACTTTTCTGTATGTATGTATGTATATATACCAGTGTACTGTGTAAAACCTATTATCACCAGTAAATTACAAATTAATAACCGTTTAATTGAACTATTTGTTACAGTCTCCACTATTTGATAAAGTGTACGGCCTCATCATCTCCCCTTTCATCACGTCCAAACGCTCTCCTCCTCATATACAATGAATTGTCATTTTCTGCTTACCATTTTTTGCGGCACTAATCACATGTGACCACTATTTCTCAACTTTTTTTCCTAAAACAATCCCTCAAAATTAAAAGCCAAGGAGGAAATGACTTTTTAGCATGTGCTATTGTGGTTTTAGCTTTAGGAGGATACATACCAATCGCTACCTCCAAAAGTTGTTACCTCTCCATCTCAGTTTTTGGAAGTCCAAAATACTAGTATTTCTTTCAGTTATCACAATTCAAATTTCTGAAAAAGAATTAAATATTTTTTTTGAATCATTAGGTAAATTAAAGTTAGATTGTGTGAATCTTTGAAAAGTGAAATTATACCAACTTTTTCGGCAACTCAATCACAAATTACACGAGTTTCCACTATCAGCAAGTTTTAAACCTGACTTTCTAATACCAAATATTTTAATTCATAGTTAGACTCGAACGGTACTATCTGCGTCACAATTTGCGTATATATTAAGAAATTGAGTTAATTCCATTTTTGGTTCTAGATTTATAGGTGAAATTTCACTTTTAGTCCTTTTTTTCAAAACATTCACTTTTGATCCTAGTATTATTGTGGCATGACCATTTTTGGTCCTCCATCAACAAAACAGTTTAAATTTCGTCAAATACAAGAGCATTTCAGTCTTCAATTTTGATTTTGTTTCAAAAAATAAACATAAAAAATATAGCGGGTCAACCTACTTTGTATAAAAAGGATCAAAATGTCATTGTATTTAACGGCATTTTAATGATTTTCTTGGCGGAGGACTAAAAATGGTCATGCCACAATAATACTAGGACTAAAAGTAAATGTTTAAAAAAAAAGGACTAAAAGTGGAATGCCACCTATAAATCTAGGACCAAAAATGAAATTAACTCTTAAAGAAATTATATATATAAAATTAAGGAATGAGTGATGACAGTTCATAGCATTATTAGATACTATAAAATAATTCAAAGGATAATTTAAATTATTTGGTATCGTGGGTGCTAGAAGTCGGTAAACTGAACCTGGCCACCAAATATGAACCTCCTTAAAATGGTCAACCATTATATAATGGGAATATAATTATTCAATTGGAGATTCATGCCAATTTAGGGGAAACCTAAATTCCACACCGTATCACAATAAAATATACCAAATTTGTGGCAATTAAATTAGTATATGCAGTATCACTTTACCTATTAAAGTATAACAAATATTATAATTAAATTAGAATATGGAGTATCACATGATATTATAATTAATTAAATTACTTAATATATTAATATAATTGCAGCTCTTATATATGTAGTTGAGAAGAATACTATAAATAGCGGTACTATTGATTTTATTTTCCTTATAAAATTACTCAATAATATTTTCTTTCATATTATAAATATTGTCATGTATTAAAGGTTTTTTTTTTACGAGAAAATAAATATTTTTTTAAAAATATTTTTCTAATCGAATGATGATCCGGGCAACCAATTTCTGTCAATTTAAGACTCCTTAGCTCATTGTGGTTCAGTCAAACATGTAGTGGAATTTTATTAGTAAGCTTATGGACGACTCACTATTTCAATACCAATGAAGTGATATTAATCTATAGGTGGAGCTCCTTGAGCATATAATATAAAATCATAAATGTGCTGTTTAATTATCAATTTAGATTTTTAGTTGAGATAAAACATATATTGTAATTCAAGCGTCTTATTAATTTTATGGGATGTTAAATCAAACAGGTATAGTAGTCTCAATTTTATTTTATTTTTAAGTTGATCGAATGAGTAAGTAAACAAGAGGTTTAATAATAACATTGAAAATAACGGAAAGTAAATAAATGACGAAATTAGGTTGCAGTTGTATAGTCAATGATTCACACAATTGATTGACCAAATTAAATTAAAAATTAATTCAAAGTGGTACAATAATTTGAGTGTTAACTGGACCAGCGGACCACATGTGCGGTAGCCTCAAATTCATTGTTTTGTCCAAACAAGATAACAAATTATAATAATTTGGGAGAAGAAAAAATAACAAATTATGATTAACATAAATTATTAGTCCACATTAATGTCACTTAATACCTTTTTTTACTCACCCTTTTATTGGGAGCCATCGAAATTAAAGGTGGAGGACCTACCAACACAGTGACAGCACCCACTACAGCCCCAATTTCTGGGAAATACACATCTTGGAGCAAAAAGAGAAAATGACATTTTTTTTACCCTTTAATTATATACTTATAGTATTTTTATATTCTAAATTATTAATGTATATACATTAATTCTCTTAATTATTTTAAAAGTAATTTCTTTTTATTAAATAGAAATTTTTATCTTTAAAAATAATGACAAACACCTTTTAAAAAAAATAATGACAAAATAAGTATTTCATTAATTTTCTTATAGGTAAGAACTAGAATTTATTTTTCTTCAAAACAAAAAAAAAAAAAAAAACAAAAAAACAAAAAAAAAAAAAAAAAAAAAAAAAAAAAAAAA
>NC_044922.1:226616-232651 GCF_003576645.1 Ipomoea triloba
AAAAAAAAAAAAAACAAAACAAAACAAAAACAACTATTTATACCGCCAACTGCCACTTTCCCTGATCTTCCTCCGTCCATGCGTTTTCCGTTTTTCAACTGTCATGTCTTCTATTCCTTACTGCAGATCTAGAGTAGAACCTGCAAATACTATGTAAAGGGAAACAAAAATGACTTTATTCTTCAATCTTTGAATTTAAAAGAAAAAAATTGGCTAGAAAATCCAGCTCATTCTTTGGGATTTTCTCCCACATCGCTTCTTGGTTAGGGAAACTTAATTGGTTTCAGTGAGCAGGCAGGCAGGCACGGTGTTTGTTGAAATGCATAAGAGAGCCTGTATCGTGGATCTCAATAATGGCAGTGTATTTTTACAATGAGACATGGGATACTGCTGCAGTTGTTTTTTAAGAGGTTTGAGCTAAGACTTTCTACTTTACTATTTTCTTTCCCTCGTGTAGTAAAGGTTCAGACATGAGACCAATCCTTGGATCTGAGTGAATGATGTTGGACATGAAACGCAGGTCTTTTTGGAGTTGTCTGGAAGGTTGTTAGTGAGGATAGATGTCTAATCCATCTTATTTGAAATTGCAAGGTATGCACTTTGATGTTTGCATTCATTCATTTGTGCAAGGCATAACATGTATAGCAAATCAAATTCTTGTATGCAAAATGTGAAGGAACATTTCACCATGGTTTTATGACAGCCATTCACAATCACTGCAATTGAAAAGTCTTGAGGATTTTTTTTTTTTTTTTTTTTGCTCAGTCTATTCATCTGTGTTTAATGTTCTTGCCAAGACTTCTTTTTTATCCCACTTAGTATACATTGCATAGCTTCCTTCATAGGGGTTCTTAGCTTTACATGAGAACTGACAAACATTTGTATATTTGAGAAACCTGGTGCTATGTGATAACATTCAAGATATTGAAGCAAGCTACAAACAATTTACTAATATACAAGTTTTCATTAGCATGAGTAATGATAATAATGGACCATAGCTTTGTTTTCCACCCCTTTTTGCCTGTGAAGAAATGTTTAAACTACCATACAACAACAAATCAACTTACTAGACTGAAAAAACGTAAAAGGAAAAGAAACAGTATGGATTGTGTGGTTTACTTGGTGAACTTGACATCTGGATTCCTTATTGGTTTGAGCCACATGTCAGCCATTATACGCGAGGATATGCTCCATATCAATTCCTGGCCCTTTGTAGCTTGATGTTTCCCTTTTTTCCCCATCTTCCCCAGTCCATATGCTATCAGCCACTGCATTGCAGTCAACCTCTGCTTCTCAGTGTCCCACACATTTTTCTTTCCTCCACTCTTCACTCTTAAACCTCCAACGTGCAAGGTTGCTACTTTGAACCTCTTCTCCTCATCATAGTTATCAGGTCCCATGTCAGCATGGGCTGCTTGAATTAGTGCTATCATGGGACCTCCAACTGCCTCATACTGCCTCAATGGATCTCGGAGTTGGACAACAACGAATATGGCTATGTTTTCTGTGCTACCATTATCATCATTGGAAGTGGCTACACTGTTATCTCTTACCCAGTCTTCAAGTGGAACTGCATGTGCTAGTGGATGACTTTTTTCTTTCACATTAATTGCAGAAACATCAAAAGGTGCCTGTTCTTCAGCAATGCCTGCTTGAATTTTTAGGGCTTCAACTGTCATTTCTTCTATCTTCTGCATTGAGAATGCTAGAATCTCCTCTGCTGTCAAAGGGTCTTCACTCACATTCCAAATTCCTGTTGAAATCCTTACTTTCCGGCCGCTGTTCATTGCATTTGCCATGGATTTGACTACAGCAACGGTGCGAGCAGCACTTGAGCTGGCTCCTTCCTTGTTCCTTCCTTGAATAATTGATGAAGCAATGCCTTCAAAAGCTATCTGCTCTGCTGTCTTTCCTATGAGTTCATCCATAGGCATCGAAGCCAAAATCTGAGAGCTCATCTCTTCAACTCCTGCAGCTGCCATTCTCTGGAATAACTCAATTCCGTTCACTGATGTGTGCGAAGGAAGAACTAATGGTTTTGACATCTGCATTGCAAGTTTTGGGGAGTCTGTTCTTGCCAATGCAACATTTAGAGGATTCAAGGATGCCAGGTAACCTCCATTCCTTGTTTGAACAACGCAGCCCAATCCCTTTCCAAGATCTGGTAAGAAAACTTCTGATTCTTTCTTTCCAGAGTTTTCATCTTCTTCTAGCTGCAATGCTTGTCGATTAACTTTGAATTGGTTTGTGTCTGAATCTTCAAGCATTTGAAGAAATTCTCTCGTGACCGTTTCTTCATCTGCATCTAATCCTTGCGATTGAGTTTCTTCTTCTGTTTTAACTGAGCTTTCATCTCCCAACATGGATTCCAGGGCTTTTATCTGCTGAGCAATGGAATCAAGCTCTGTCATTCTTGTCAGATAAAACTGATCCTGCACAATTTCCTTGACGACCTCGCTGGAGACTGACCTTTTATCAGAGTTTGAGTTTTCTTCAGATAGCTCATCTTCCGCCCTATCTTTTTCCTGGATCTCAACTCCCTTATCCACTACATCAAAATCTGGGATATCTAGATCTTCCGCCTTTTCATCTGGTTCCTTTACAGACTCTTGAGCTGCTGGAATTGCCACAGCAGGTTCATCAAGGTTCAGCTCATCTATTCCTTGTAAATCTGTAGGTATGAGTTTCTGTGAAGGAGTCCTGCCATCAGCTCGACTAGTGATTCTTGGACTTTGGACACTGAAGGAGGTTTTTGATTGCCTACGGGCAAACGAAGATGATGAGTAGTCTCTATTCTTGCTTGTCTTTTGCCCTTCTGCTTGACTATAAATTCCAATGCCTCCATCTTTCTCCATAATCTGAAACCCCAGCTTCAGAAGAAGCTCCCCTCCCTTGGCTTTTCCTGACAAACTGAAGCTTGTGTCCCATTGTCTAATCCGCGTACCTTCAAAGCTTTTCTCTATGGATTCCTGAATTAGTTGAGTTAAATCCACAGAGCTTTTTCCAAAGTCAAGTTCATCAGCATCAACAGCAAACGCATATATCAAGAATGGCCTTGGCTCGAATTTCATGTGTGTTCCAGTGCCCGGGGTGAAATAAACATTGCACCTGATGAACAGCGTCTCTTCAAAATCAGCAGCTCCTTGTGAAACTCTGGAAGGCATTGTCTGCACTGCCCCATCTCTGGTCTCTTTCTTCCTGACACAAACTGAGAGGCGCAGCCCGTTCATTGAAGCAGGGAGGCCTTGAACCGCCACGACTTCAACAGAGAACAGACAGCTTAGCTTCTGCTTACCAATGTGGGAGAGAGCTCGAATCGGCTTCCAGCTCAGAAGCCCTCGTTTCTCTGAAGTATCAGCTTTGTCATCTAGCTTCTTAATCTCCTTCTGAGTTGCAGCCTTTGTGAGCTCCTTCTTCTGCTCGCTTGAATCATCATCAAGCTGCTTCGACCTAGAGCGCCACGGGGACAATGACATGCGCCTGGAGCGAGGCTTCGGGTTGATCTTCTTCTCCTCATTCTTAACAGAAACATCGTCGTCATCAGCAGCAGTTAAGGTAGGAGGAAGTGATGTCCTAGGAAGCACTAAGGATGCAGTCCTTCGAGTAGTTGAAGTGTGGGTCTGATAGAGTGACTCACTCAGGGCTTCCAGCTCTTGCAAGAGCTGTGTATTCGAATTTCTTCGGGTAGAGTAGTCTGCCATAGCCTAACAAGTGAGGGAGGAATTGAATTTGGTGTGTGCAACAAATTAATTAAAAGATAGATAAACATAGAGGAGGAGAAAGCTAGGTGAAGAAGAAGGGAAGGGTAGGTTAGGTTGATGTGTGCATTTGAGGCCAGGAGGAAGGTTACGTTGTATAAATGATCCATATTCCATATTGTGGGCATTACTTGGTGCTTTGTGAACCAACAATTTTGGACGAGCTTAATATGTGAAGGATAAGGTAACAACGTTGGCATTTTTGTCTCTCTATATCTCCATCATTTTATCCTCCCCCCTCTCTCTCTCTCCCTCTGTCTCTCTCAAAATTTATTAGTTTCTAATTTGGCAGAAAAATTAAAGCAGCCCTGGCCTATTGTTAGGTGTTACAATTAAAGATGGCTTCAAGTTTAGCTATAAATTAAACATACGAAGATTGGTTACTTTCTGAACTCAAATTTTCGTCTTTTTGCACAGAAACGCAGCTGCGAAGTTGCCCATCTGGACATCTGGTGAATGGAAGTAGCACCATCTTTGTTTTTGTTTTTTTTTTTAATAAATAAATAAACTAGGGCGTCACATATCTCCTTGATTTCGTACTAGCTAGAATGTACCATAATCACGAGAAACATATGATGTTGTGATTATATTAAATAAATAGGTGGAATTGGAAAAGGATAGGGTAATGCATTTAGACCATATATGTACGTTCTTGATCTAGGTTCACAATAATACATTTTACCAAATTCTCTTTAATTTGTACAACACAATTACGCCAACAATTTTCTAATAATTAAATTCAGTTGAAGGTTTGCACCTCAAATTCGAAAATTCACACTTAATTTTTGCAACTTCAAATTTCTTAGAATAATTATACATATATCGATATTTACAACATGATAACTAAGAGGATTTAATTTGAACCTGTACCTATATTACCATGGCTAGTGGAGCAAGTTGTCAACCTTGTTTTGATTAAGTCAACTAATTAAGATATATCTCAAAAATAATAAATTCAATTTAACCATTACACCAAGATCGAGTTAGCAATTCACCATTTAATTTTAATATTAAAAAATTATAGCACAAATTAAATTTAAATAAAAAATGAAATTTATCATATAATTTTGGCACATACTTTCTATTAATTAAATTTTTAACATTAACGTATCAAGTTCTGATTAATTTTTATTAAAAAAAAAAAAAAACAGTTGCTAAATTTTCATTGTTAAATTGAGTAATGTAGAATGGAATGTTTTTAAGATGAGAAGTTAAGCTATAGAATAGATAAAGAACGACAATGAAAAAATGAAGAAAAGTGACCATTAGTTCCAACGAAGTCGTTTCTTCAATTCAACAGACTCCTCCTTATTCGCATGCATTCTTAACGTAAATATATATAAATCATTGTACGACACTCGATGGATCGGAGTTGAGTTATTTAAATATAATGTACGAGGTTTGTTTGTGAAGATCGAAAGTATCAGAAATAGATAGATAGATAGATAGATAGATAATAAAGATGGCGAGCGAAATAAGGAGAGAGGAAATTGCAGAAAGGCAAAAGCTGCAGCAAGGTGGTGCAAAAAATGAAGTGAGCATATCAATAATGCCTATGGAAAGTAGTCCCTACCTTAAATACTGTTATCTTGAGGACTACAATATTAATTATGGCCGTGCTTACGTCACCGCCGCCCCCCGTCAACCCCAACCACCGCCTTCCACCACCCACCCACCCACCAACGCTTCACGCTTAGCTTCTTCCAATTCCGCCGCGGCCCGCCATCTCCGTTGCCCATAACTTTAATTTGCCGGAATCCACAAAAAACTACTGCACTTTTTTTTATATGTTTTTTTTTTTTGAGAATTTTTTTATATGTTTTTTTTTTTTTTATGTGCCAAAGATAGATTATTCTTTTAAAACTTTTAGTGACGATGTGGAAGTGGGTATTTCAATTCATACCAACCCACCTTAAACTATAGATGTAATTCATAGTTCTATCTTTTTCTTGCATCAAATTTAATTTTAGTCATATATTAATATATTATTGTTCTTTAATTTGTAGAATTTGAAGTGTGTGTATATATGTCATTGTTTTAGCATTATGATATGAATATGATTGTGCCTAACACATGTTTACTATACAAAAGGCAATAGAGACGTTCCAGCTAAATTGGTCAGATTATTAACTTCCAACTAAAATGACCTATTGGATGACATTCTTTGTTTGAGTAGTCAGCTATGGACAACTAGGTTAATTTATCTCTTTGCTCCATGCACACCCTTAAGTAGTGTTGCGAGATTCCTATTGTATAAAAAAAAAAAAAAAAAAAAAA
>NC_044922.1:233814-341247 GCF_003576645.1 Ipomoea triloba
TAAAAAAAAAAAAAAAAAAAAAACTGGAGGGTTGGCCAGGAAATACTTTTAATATAATCAACTCAGATCAGAAAGCAATCTTGAAGCCTCAGTATTGTGTCTTCTTAGCTTGAAAGCAAACCTTTTAATCTGCAAAGAGCCACACACAAGATTACATTGCATCTTATATAAATTCCCCCTTTCATCTCCATCAACCTAACCACAATATTCCACCATCCTCTCTGCCTTTCAAGCAACAAAAACCATGTCTTTCTCCAATCTGTTGTGCCTGCTTTCATTACTTTCCCTGTCTCTCCTAGCTTCTGCATCACCTGCTCGCGACTTCTCCATTGTTGGGTACTCCCCTGATGACTTGACGAGCATCGACAAGCTCATCAATCTCTTTGAATCTTGGGTTGAAAAGCACGGGAAATTATACGACAGCGTGGAAGAGAAGCTGCATAGGTTTCAGATTTTCAAAGAGAACTTGGAGCACATCCACGAGAGGAACCAGGGGGTGACTAACTACTGGCTTGGTTTGAACGAATTCGCGGATTTGAGCCACGAAGAGTTCAAGCACAAATACTTGGGGCTCAAGGCCTTGCCTCAGAAGAGAGAATCAGAGTTCACTTACAGAGATTTTGTAGACTTGCCTAAATCTGTTGACTGGAGAAAGAAAGGAGCTGTCACCCCTGTCAAGAACCAAGGTTCATGTGGTAAGTACTGTATCGATGAGTAATTCTTTCTTATAGATTCAACAAAAACGTAATGGAATCAAATGCGCTATAATATGCAGGGAGCTGCTGGGCATTTTCAACCGTAGCAGCAGTAGAGGGAATAAACCAGATAGTGACGGGAAACTTAACTTCACTGTCGGAACAAGAGCTCATAGACTGTGACACAGCCTACAACAATGGCTGCAATGGAGGTCTCATGGACTACGCGTTTCAGTTCATCGTTTCAAATGGCGGACTTCACAAGGAGGACGACTATCCTTACCTCATGGAAGAAGGCACTTGTGATGAGAAAAGGGTAACTTAGACTTTGAATGAATATATGCCACCTTTCACCTATGGCAGGAGTACACTTATTGTCTTTCTTATTCTATAGGATGAGTCGGAGGTGGTGACCATTGATGGCTACCGTGATGTGCCCACTAAAGACGAGCAATCTCTCTTGAAAGCACTGGCAAACCAGCCTCTCAGCGTAGGCATTGAGGCTTCCGGTCGTGATTTCCAGTTTTACAGCGGGGTAAACATTATATTTAGGTTTCTTTTAAACCTCAAAAACAAAGCAACATAGACATTAAGGAACAGAGCAGTTTAATGGGTTGGTTATTGTTAACTACTGCAGGGTGTATTTGACGGGCATTGTGGAAGCGAGATAGATCACGGCGTGGCAGCCGTGGGGTATGGATCTGCTAAGGGGATGGACTACATCATTGTCAAGAACTCTTGGGGGCCAAAATGGGGAGAGAAAGGATACATCAGAATGAAGAGAAACACTGGCAAGGCAGAAGGGATCTGTGGCATCAATACAATGGCTTCTTACCCTATCAAGCACAAGTGACCATAACCAATTGCTTCAGATTACACTTTTCCTATCAGTTACTGAATTGTTTTTCCTAACAACTTCCAATATGTCAGACAGATATTGGAACATTATATTGAAATAAGGTTGCCCTGCTTGTTTAATGAAATGATAGAAGTAAATGTGATATTCTATGAAAAAGAAGAACCGGGAAATCAAATGCAATAACTGAAGTAGAATTACTGTTTGTATCGTATCATCTTCATTTGTTTTCTAAAACTTGATTCAACAAAAGTAACACAAAACTGCCTAAAGTGGACATGGTCAACTTGGAAGAACCCTTACACAGAAAGGCCAATGGGGGAGTCTTCTAATCAAAGAGACTGAATCCCATATCGTCGTCAGACTCCTCTTTCTCTTCTACCTTCTTTTCCTCCTTTTTCTCCTCAGCAGCTGGAGCAGCCGAGGCAGCACCACCAGCAGGTGCCGCAACAGCCACAGCACCACCACCACTCGGCACTGACGCCAACTTTTCCCTCCCGGCTGCAATCAGCTCTGTAATGTCTTTCCCCTCAACTTGAGACAAGAGGAGTTCAATTCTATCATCATCAGCCTCAGCTCCAACTGCAAAGATATGAATTTAAATGTTAAATCAATTACATAAGTACTAAAAGCTTAAATGATTAACTAAATCTTCAACCAAACTACAATCATAGTCCTCATAGTGTAATCACAATAATTCATCATATTATAGCATTCAACATGATATAAAGGGGCAGTTTTTTTTCTCCCAAACATCAATTCTGTAGCTAATTACACAATCAGGAAGCAAAAGAGCCTATCTTTCCTGCTAGAACCTATGTAACACACCCAGATTCAATTAAAAAAATACATTTGGATTTAGTCAAAAATTCATTTTTGCTTTGACATAGGTTATAGTCTAGTACCAAGATTGGAGCTTTCCCACTACAAATTCCATAAAAACTCTACAGAACAACGAATATCATAAACTTACAAGCTCAGCGAAAGCTCAATCAAACAAATGCTAACAGGTCTTACAACCAATATGCAATTAACAACATTAACAAATCAGAAAAAGCCGAGTATCGAAGAGCGAAAAAAAAAAAAGGCAGGTACCAGAGGATAGGATCTTCTTGATATCACCGGCGGAAGGACAGGCGTTGCCACCCAACACGGCCAACAAGTAAGCGGCGATGACCTTCATTTTTTACCCTGAACAAATCCCAATTTTAACACCGCTATATATGACAAATCCCAATTTCTACACGAGAGTGCACATAGAGATTACCTTCAGAAAGTGAGACCGTGAGAGGCTGCTCCCTGCTAGTGCTTAGTTGGTACTTGGTAGAGGAGACGAGTGGGTGTGTATGTATAATATATGCGTAGCGGGTAGGGTTTTCTTCATAGACATCCCAATTTGGCCCATGTCTTAGGCAAATTTGAGTGTGGACCTCGGTCCACCAAGCATTGTGGTCCAAGTGATAAAACAATGTCCACTTTGATTTAATGAAAATAGATGGATGAAACGGTCTCAACATAACTACAGGTTCAACACAACTGTAGTATTATTAGAGATGAACTGTAGTATCAGTTACGAAGACTTACGAGAGCCGTTTCTTCCACTTATTAAAATGACGTTGTTTTGTGACTTTGATCCACAATGCATTCTGGGCTACGGTCCACGATATAACGGCCGCATATCTTATTACTTTTTCTTCTTCTTCTTCTTTCAATTTTATTGTTAATGTTGTAACCCTATTTTTGTTTATTGATGTTAACAATTCGTTAATGAATGATCATGGGCCATTCAAATAAATTAAACTATCATGGACAGTTTTAGATGCCTTAGTTTGATCAAAATACATTAAAGGAGCAAATACCCATTTTGGCCTCATGTGTATTAGTAAAATGATAGTTGTGGTCCATATATCTAATTCTTATCAATTTTTATGTACGATTATTGTTTTAGTGCCAAAATTCATCACACCGGTCACCCATCCATTAAGAACATGCCGGATTCTAAAATGTTTAAATATTAACCATTAAACTACTTAAACATAATTTGCTCATAATTTATCACCCAAAAACTAACTATGTCGTCTGTGCGAGCTTGTAAAAAACAACTTAAGTATACAACCTACTATCATATATATAGTGAAACCATTTTTCCACAACAGTCTTAGGTGTGAAGCTAGTAGCTAGCGGTAAATGATTAAATATAATGCATGGAAGATATAGATATATAGGTACGAACAGTTTTAATTAATTGAAAATTTTCACTAAATAAAATATGATATGATATTCAAACATGAAATTTTGGATGGTGAATTGATACACAAGCTAAGCATACTTTTGTGATCTTATTCTTCGATCTGTTATTCCTCACACATAGAAAAATCAAAATGAACGCTATATAAAACAAATCTAGAATGTATATTTGACAACTCCCGGAAAGTGTGTATTCATGAAATAGTCTTCCCACTTAATACAATTTGGATCAAAGTTAAGTGTTTCCATCATATTGATTTGTTCAGTGGCCATCCTCAGTCTTTTAGTATTTGTATCATCAAAGCTGCAACATATATAAATGAACTAATTATAATCCGTAGATGTACATACGCTGTACCAAACAAATTAAATTAAATTAAAGTTGATTATTAATTCATGATATGATATATATAATAATCTTGATTCCTTTATCAAATACCAAATTATATTATTTTAAAAATAAAAAATAAAAATACGTACATTCCATAGAAGAACAAGTATGGCTTGTAAAGTTCAGCAATGCGCATGACAAAGTTGATGTTCTTTTCTGCGGTCATGCACTTTTCATCCAAATAATGGAAGAGTACCACGTTCATCAACTTTAATACCTAGTATGTATGTTCCAATCCAAATTATGATCGAATTTGAGTTGAATTAGTCAGAGTTTAATTAAAAAAAATAAAATGCAAGATATTACCGGAACATAATTAATTAATTAAGAAACTAACCTGTAATAGTGGGAGGTGATAAATGGCAATGTATCTACGCAAGCTTGCCATGCTCGTAAGCAACAGATATTTGTGTACTTTGACGAGGTTTCCAGTGTTTGTAGTCCAAGGGTTGTCGGTGAAGTAACGAAACAACAGGTTTTGAATATCAACAAGTTTGAGAGGATTGGTAGAAGAAGAGCCAACATGATAGATAAACTCTTGATGACAAGATTCTTGATTTGCATGGTGCAAAACTGCTGCAACCATGGCATTCACCACCATATCCACCGGAATCTGTTGATCGATATGATATAGGACTCGAATCAAATTAACAATTTTAATTTTATACTTACCAATAAAAATAAGTTTAAAGTAAAATAATAATAAGACATTGTTACATACCACATCAAGTATTGAGTTTGGATCACCAAGCATGAAGTTCGATTTTCCCTTACCATACATCAACACAAATATATCGATGGTTCTGTTTTTGCAAAATATATAAGGAATATGAATTAACATTAGTACATTGTTAAGTTGGATGGAACATTATATTATATAAATGGCCGACAAAAATTACATTTTGGCTAATTAAAACTTTGAAGAAAAAAGAAGAAGATGATGAGGATAATGTTAAATAAGTGTTTATTACTTACTTTGCACCTTCAATCCATCCCGGAAAAGGTTCTTTGTAAGTGCTAGTTATTATCGTTGGACGTAAGATGATGAGGTGCAAATCCTCCTTGAAGGCCAATAGCAACATTTCTCCCATTGCCTTTGTGAATGAGTATGTGTTTGGCCATCCATGCATGCTTGCCCTATACATCTCAAATCATTAATTAATCTTCATCAAGTTTTCTATAATTTCATTCTTTTCTTTAATAAACTTTAATTTAGAACTAGACATTAATATATAATACATTCTTGATCTATTTTCTACTGATCTTCATCGAATCTTTGTTTGACTAGAAAATTGAAAACAAATGGGACAATATTTGATATGATATGATGCCCAAATTGGTTTTTATGATTGACTACTCACCTTTGGATGCCCAAATCTTTCATTGCTAATTTCACTTCTTTTTCAGATGCATTCTGGGCTTCAAGCTCCATTAGCTTCTCCTCTATAACCTTTTTCTCTTCATCAATGTCCAAGTAAGAGTTGCCATTAAGTGTTTCACCCAGATGATATGCCCTTTCTGGTACAATTCCTGTCCCCTCACCACAAACGTAAGCTGCAAATACCATGCGTACATTATATTGTTACTAACTTCAAACAACCATATTTGATATTTTATTTTAGTACATGATGAAAAGATTTTGAAGCATATATATAAATTATAAAATACCAGTGGATACATGGACAAACATCTTCACTTTCAAACATTTCTTGGCAAAATTGAGAAGATTCATAGCACCCAGTGCATTAATCCTCATTGCAACATCATACCTACATAGATTACATTAATTAAATGTAATAACAATACAAACTGCAAATTAAAATATATTAAAGGTTATTTAATTTATGAAAAAAAATTAGTTAAATTACCTCTCATCAAATGTGATGGTTGCAGCTGTGTTTATGATAATGTCTACTTCTCCCAAGATTTGTTCTTTTAAGTCTGGGTTTTGAATCCCCAAATCCTCAGAGCAAATGTCACCGGCGACCGGGAACACCTTCTCTTCCACAAGGGTGCTCAGGTTGCCACCATATTTGTCCCTTAAAACTCCCAACAATTCACTCTCCAAAACCTTTAATTAAAATTTAAGTTCATTTAGGGCCGAATATATATAAGATTTAATAACAAAACTTATTAAATACAAAAGTTGTATACCTCATTATTAAATCTTTCTTGAGCATCTTCAGAATTCTTGGCTCTTACGACAAGAAAAAGCTTTTTGATATCTGGTTGAGTTCGAAGTATTTTCTCTATGAGCACTGCATTAAAAATTAAGCATATAGTATAAATAATTAACTATCGACTTATTATGTATCATGATGCACCATACCATTATTGAACTCGAGCTAGTTATTAATACAAATTATAATAAATATTATAAACAAATTATCAACTAGCTAGATATAGCTATTAAAAGACCTTTTCCAAGGAATCCAGTCGCGCCTATGATTAAAATAGTTTTGCTCACGAAGAACTCCATTGACAAAACTCAAAAAGGTTTATTGAGGAAGAATCAAAGTAATGTGATATATATTGTTGGCTAAGTTTAAGATAGAGGCTAATGACATGAGAAAATGATCTACTTCGTATTTTCTAAGGTATTTATAAGGCTGAAATTTGAAAGTGTTATGCAAATTAAACTTGAATTGTGTGATAACAGTGGCCCACCATATAGATTACGGCATGGTCCACACAGCTATGTGGACCATAATCAAATGTACATTTTTAATGTACTAAATGTACATTATTTTTGTACTGAATGTACATTATTTTTATACTATAAAAATAATGTACATTCAGTACACAAATAATGTACATCCCCTGAATATAATGTACATTATTTTTATACTGAATGTACATTATTTTTATATTGAATGTGCATTATTTAATAGTATGGTCCACACAGCTATGTGGACCATGGTCCACACAATAATGATTGATAGATTACGTAATTGAATCTACAATGAGATATGCTACTAAGTATATTATTTTTCACTAAAGAAAAACATTATATAATACTCTACTTGTTATTGTTATTTACTTAATATTGTTGTTAATGAGATTAGTGACTTATGATAAAGTGAAAAAAAACAAAAAAAGTGATTTGTAGTTGATGGATATCCGGCATAGGTACTCGGTCGGTATCACCTAACAGGTACTCGAGTCTCGAACTCAGCAGTTAACACTCGTGACCCAATTACCCAATTATTATTCATTTATTACCCCTTTATTACTCATTATTTCCCATTAATTAGAGCCTTTAATCCATTTAAATATAGCATTAGTATGTTATCCATAAGTCATATAAGTTTTCTTCTACCATGTACATGACTCTATCTTATGCTATAAAAAGAGAGGGAAAACGTGAGGAAGAGAAGGCTCCATCTCTATGTACGAAACAACAAAAGAACATGTATAAAAATCTCTGAATTCCTGACTTGGCACGGCCTAAAAAGTCTCTAATTTTACCATTTGGTTCTCACATAAAAAAAAATACAATGTCTTTCTTTCTTTTTTCTTTCCGTTATTTCTATCTTATTTACTCAAATCAGTTATGTTGGTTCGCTGAGTGACTACCTAGATTACGAAACCAACAGTTGTAAAATTTATTGGTTTATAATTAGTTAATAAATATTTTGGTTATGAAACTAGAACTGTCTGGTTTCTTATCATCCGGAACCAAAACCTTTGATTCTGATTTGGTTCTAACTATAAATGGTTCGGTTCGAATCAAATATCATCCCTACTGTTATACCGGCCACCATAACCAACCTAGCTAAAAACAAATATCATTTTAATAATTTGATATATATGTGTGTTGTCATTTAGTGCTTGAATACATTTTACTCTTTTACTTGACAGCGTTATGAACTTATATTTTTGCAACAAGTTTCTATGAGTGCATCCAAAAATAAAATAAATAACGAAGACAATTAGTAGAAGGCAGACGCAATGATGACGGTGTTAGGTGACGTAGATGCTTGGGTGACGATGACGATGACGGCGCGGAAGCTGAGTGGCTGTCGGAGATGTCTGGTTAGGGCACGAAGCAGACTGATGAATCTATGCTGCTGCCACGAAGAGAGACAGAGAGAAGGGATTGGAAGGCTAATCTTACTTAGGGATTAAGGAGTTGCTTAACCAAAGAAAAGTTCGAAAAGAAGAAGTTTTGAAATAAAGAAATAAAAAGCCATTTGCCTTTTATCATTTAAAGAGTGATAGAACTTAGATGATATGATAAGTATTCCCGATTTAGATTTATTTTTAACAATAGAGTGTGTTGGGAGGAAGTTAATAAATGGCCAAATTTAACAAGTTGGATCAAGTTTGAAAAGTTTATATATAATGCAGAAACTAATAATCTCATAAACAATTATTATGAGACAATTGTGGTATGATGGTGGACCAAATGTAATAGGATGGTGGTATATAAAGAAATAAAGGTGTTCCTTCATTGCTAGCTATAATTTTTTAAATAGGGACAAAATCTTAACAAGTAATATTTGAATTAGGTCATAAGTTCAAGTCCACAACTAGGGTATAGTATCTTCTTGTAAAATTTTAATTGTCAACTCAAGTGTAAAGATAATGTGAACAAAATAATTAAAAACAATTACATCATCATCAAGCTGATACATATAAATCCTTACTTTTATCATCTTATTCATTACCACAGGAAATATAATGACAAATAAAAGTCCTTAGAATGAATATTTTACAACTCCAGGAATGTGCGTCTTCATGAAGTAGTCTTCCCATTTGATGCAATTTGGGTCGAAGTAAAGCGTCTCACTCAGATTCATCTTTGTAGTAGCCCTTCTCAATCTTTCAGTATTGGTGTCATCAAAACTGCAATATATATAATATAAATAAATTGATTATATGTAATCACTACAAATTATAATTATTACAGTTCCATAGCAATACTTAAGTGGTTTTTTACAATTATTTTTTGAGTTCTATTAGTTGACATTTATCATTACTAATTTATTATTACTCCGTATTTAATAATAATAATAATAATAAACAAATAAATACCTTCCATAGAAGAACAAGTATGGCTTATAAAGCTCGGCAAGACGAATGACCAAGTTGATATTTTTTTCTACGGTCATGCACTTCTCTTCAAAATAATTGAAGAGTATCATGTTCAGCAACTTTAATACCTAATATATTCACAGGAAAATAAAATGCTAAAATATAAGACAATTTAATTTGCTCCATGTGTATATCTAGGAGTTCAACAATAACAACAACAATAATAATAATTTCAAATGAAACCTTTAATATTGGGAGATAATGAATTGCAATATATGTTCGCAAGCCTTTCATGCTGGTAAGAAACACAGGTTTGCGCACTTTGACGATCTCTCCACTCTTACTGGACCATGGATTGTCGGTGAAGTAACGAAAGAACAGTTTTTGAATATCATTAGCTTTGAGAGGATTGGTGAAAGAAGAGCCAACATGGTAGATCAATTCTTGAGGAGCAGAGTACTCATGATTTGCATGATGCACAAGTGCTGCAAGTATGGAGTTCACCACCATATCACCTGGAATCTGCATATATTAATGCACTATCTGTTCATAACTAGTGAAGCACAAGGTCTTAGCCACTTAATTAAATATACTAAAATAATATATATATATATATATATATATATGTTAATGTTAATGATAATGATGAGTAATATATATAATATATATCTAACATTGTTACATACCGCGTCAAGTATTGTGTTTGGATCGCCCATGACGAAGTTTGCTTTTCCCTTGCCGTACATCAATACAAAAATATCTATGGTTCTGATTTTGCCCACAATGTAACATTAGAAATATATATGACAAAACATTATTGGTACACTAGGGGTTGCTTGCATGAAATTATATATATGCTACCTATGAAAAAGAATATATATATATATATATATATATATATATATATATATATATATATATATATATTTACCTTGCACCTTCAATCCATCCAGGGAAAGGTTCTTTATAAGTGCTAGTTATAATTGTGGGGCGTAAAATAATGAGGTGCAAACTCTCCTTGGAGGCCAATAGCAGCATTTCTGCCATTGCCTTTGTGAATGAGTATGTGTTTGGCCATCCATGCAGTTTTGCCCTATTTATATATATCAATTTCAACTTAATTAGTCATAATGTGAGAAATAATTAATAGATTGTAAGTATCATTCGTTTATTATATTTTATCTAATTGACACTACGTCAAAAAATCACAACCTTTGGATGCCCAAGTCTTTCATGGCTAATCTCACTTCTTTTTCAGTTGCTTTCTGGGCTTCAAGCTCCTTTAATTGCTCCTCTATCACCTTTTTCTCTACTTCAATGTCTAAGTAAGAGTTGCCATTAAGTGTTTCACCCAGATACAATGGCCTTTCTGGTAAAATTCCTGACCCTTGTCCACAAACATAAGCTGCAAACCATATATGCATACAATATTATTTATGCACTTATTACTTTTGTGCATTTTTGTGTATAAAAACTTGTTGGTATTATTTATTAAAAAGAAATTAAAATTTGAAACGTACCGGTGGATACATGAACAAGCATCTTCACTTTCGAACATTTCTTTGCAAATTTGAGGACATTAAATGCACCAAATGTGTTAATACTCATCGCAACATCATACCTACACTCAAAAGAAATATATATATATATATATATATATATATATATATTTGTTAATTACCGTACAAACTTCTAGAGTTTACTACAATGTCGTGTAGTACGTAAATACAATGAATCACGTAGTACAAACTGTTGAAGCTCTATATACCTCTCATCGAACGTGGTAGTTGCAGCTGAGTTGATAATGATGTCTACTTCTCTCAAGACTTGATCCTTTAGGTGGGAGTTTACAATCCCCAATTCGTCGCCGGAGGAAATGTCGCCGGGGACCGGAAACACCTTCTCCTCCGCAAGGGCGCTCAGGCTGAGGCTGCCACCAACTTTCTCCTTCACAACTCTGAACAATTCAATCTCCAAAACCTGAAAATTAATATCCATTTAGGGGAAAATTAATTAGTACATCCATGTACCGTACCACAAAATTTTAAACAAATCAAATCTTTTTTTTTTTTATATATATTTTTTATTTTACAGACTAAAGAGATAAAAATATGCTTGCTTCATAATAACGTATGCAATTAATAATAAAATATATGTACAATATTTTACTTGAACTGATATCATATTCAACTAAACGAAGTAAATTATTAACCCTACATATATGTGTGTACCTTCTGGTGCAATCGATATATATATATATATATATATATATATATATATATATATATATATATATATATATTTATGGGGCACATGCAACTGCTCAACTACTTCACATTTAAGTTGGTTAAAGAGTAAGGATGGGAAAACGAGACAGAAGATCAGATGTCATGCATTTACAGCTAAATTTAAGTAATGGAACTTTATATATATATATATAGATAAAACACTCCTTAAAATAAAAACGTGTGGATAAAATGAGTCCATTGGATATTAGATTTCCACGGGTGGAATGGAAGAGTAATGTTATTCACTCTTTAAAAAAATTTCTCATAAATTAACATTTCACTGATTGATTGATTATTTTATTTTTTTGATTAGTCAATTCATAACACCCCATAGTCATGGAGGAAATTTAGAATGGGTACGAAATTTTCCTTATCAAATTTTGTTTATTGTGAAAATTAAAATTCTAGCTAGGTAAATAATGCTTAAATTTATTTATTTTTAATTAAAAGGCAAATAATTAGAGTAAAAAGGTTCTTAATTTCCAAGTAACAATTAATGTTTTACCTCGTTATTAAATCTTTGTCTAGCAGATTCAGAATCCTTAGCTCTTATTAACAGGAAGATCTTCTTGATATTCGGTTGCGTTCGGAGTATCTTCTCTAACAACACTGCGGGCATTGGGAAAACGTTAGCCAACGTTGAAATGACAACAACATGCGAATTGAAATTAGAGAATGAATTGAAGGAACCTTTAGCGAGAAAGCCAGTTGCGCCAGTGATGAGAATTGTTTTTCCGAGGAAGAACTCCATGATTGAGCTGAGCTGAGGAATTTGATGTTATTGAGGTAATTAAGCTGAATTGAAGCTGGGTAGCCTGAGAAAATGGGTGATGTTATGGGGGTATGTATATAGGGGAGAGATAGATGTGAATGTTAGATTAATTGCTGGATTCACAGTGGCAAAGCTCACGGTGGGTGGTGGGTCCATATAATTATATTTATTGCTTCTAAGAGACCATGTATACCATAACTTTTTGTATATTTTTTTCAGTCAGGCCAGGATCTGTGAAACGTGAAACATTATTGACAAAAAATATTAATAATAATAACACTGCAATTCTTGCATGGCCATCCAACAAATGTGCACGTATCACTCAATCTATGATCATGGGTCCTACACGTCGTGGACACCTAACTTTATTATTTTCGCTAAAAAATAGGAGTTGGATGACACCTTATTTAGTATTTTGTACCATATTGCCAGGCATACTCTTTGCTATGGTCTATCGAATAAGAAGAAAGAAAGCACCGAGCAAAAAAAAAAAAAAAAAAAAAACTATACGAATCTCAATCATTACACCCCATAAACATAAGCTACAAGCAAAGGACATGCTCACTTCAAAAAAATATATATGCAATCCCAATCATGATGTTTGATCATAAGAGGTTATTCAATTTGTGTATCTATACTATTAACTTCTTAGTGGACTGTGGACATATCTTAAGAAGTAAGACCTGTCTATTGTGTATGTTCCTTGGTTATACCTAAAGATATCTCGTATTGCTTTGTTTGTTGTACATTGTATGTTCCTTGGTTATACCTAAAGACATCTCGTATTGCTTTGTTTGTTGTACATTGTATGTTCCTTGGTTATACCTAAAGACATCTCGTATTGCTTTGTACCACATTATTTTGTTGAACTACTGTTCACAATAAATTCTCTCATCTTTAATTTCAAGTTATAATAATAAGGAAAAATTATATTTTTTTTAATTTTTGAAATACTATTGACCCTGTTACATGTAATATCTGTCCATATACTTTCTCAACCTACTGAAGTCCAACAAAATCAACATTGCCCTCACTGAGGCTCAAACCCATGACCTCCCACTTGAGAGAATCACTTCATGCCGCTTGACCACAAGGCCTTTGGCAAGAAAAATTATACTTTTAGTTATTAAGTTATGGGGTGATGGGGATTTAGTCCTCATGTTAATAATTAAGCAATGCAATTATATATATTTCTGGGAAGTAATAGTAAATTTTAATAACGTCTTTACATATAAATTTAAATTTCAAACATTACATTTGAAATACTCTTCTTCACACATTTATGTTCCTTTGACACGATAAACTAAAAGTTTAAATTAAATCCAATTATGTATCTTAAAGCTAGTGGAGTTGGTGTCCCTTTGTCCTTTTGAGGGGCAAAACGATCATTATATTCAAATTTAAATACTTAAAAGTAATACCACATAAACATGGTTTCGCAGGTATCTTTAAAGCAAGCTTAATACTATTGGAGAAGTTCCACGTTTAATTTGCTATAATATAAGATTCTGTTTCTTAGCTTGACTAAGAAGGTACGCATTAGTATATATGAGTGCTTTAGTTGCATAATATTATTATATATCCAGTTCAATTGCAAATGTATAGTGACATGCAAGCAATGCATCATAAATATATATATATATATATATATATATTAATAAATTACATTAAAGATTGAAATTGTTGATGTTAATTTGAAGTTCCCGGCCGGCGGCCGGCGGCCGGAGAAGAGTACAGTCGTCTTTTCTTCAATTAGCATCTAAAAGGTAGATAGTATTATCTAGCTACCACCCATTTCTGGAAAACTCTAATGCTTTCAATTCCCTCTTTGACCTGAAAGATTGAGTTGTTGAAAAAAACAAATTTTCAATCAAGCTATATAAATAATATAATACATACAATATAAATATGTAATATAACAAGAATTATATGTGCTACACTCTTAGCTTATATGAGTTATTTATTATTAGTTACTCTTTTGCGTGTCATTGTTTTATTAGTTTAGGTCGTGATTATCAATTTATTAGTAATTTATGGCAGTAAAATGTTTTTTTTCTTTTAAATTAAAAAATTAATAGCGAATAGTAATTATATGGATGAAAATTATTATTCTACCACAATTAATTTAAATGTTTAATTGAGATATATAAAATCCGATATCAAAATTAAGCTTTTAATTAAAATAAAATACGTATTTTAATTCTTCCATCTCATAGAAGCCAACTGTTATTGATGTACATCATAGGTTTCTTAGAAGGATTCGATGTTTTCTTGTTCTAGTCACCTCATAGTACTGTCTGCCTCCATTTTAATTTCTTTCCCTTTCTTTTTTAAAAAAAATCTCGACTTAATTAATATATTATACGGCCTAATATTTATATCACCATTTTCATTTTTAAAAGCTACATATTACATAAAAACGAAGCTACTTTCCTAAAGTTTGGTGCAAATTAAAGCTAACAGTCGAAAAAAGATGTCACCTCATAGGACAGATGAAGGAGGGTGTTGGGCGGCATCACGGGAGGCTTTTAGGTTAACTATGTTGTTTCATGCATGCTTTAAATTAATTTGTTTAATATGGTTGTTTGTCTTTTTCCTAAGGTTGTGTCAAAAGTACACTGAAATACCTAGAAGCTAGTATAAGATATGCCAACATGCAAATTGCAAAATATATATTCCATGCAGTAGGTCAAATGATTTGAAGTCCAAGTTTCAGCAATCCTCAAATAATCTATTACTGGCTGGTAGCCTTATATTTTCTGCCCTGCTTTTGCTCAAACTTTTTCCATTATTGTATCCGCGAAAAAAGAATTGTTCTACATTTTATAAATTTTTTTTTAAAAAAAAAATGTAAACCTGTCAACTAATATTAATAATAATTATTATTATTTTAATTTACTAATCTTTTGCCTAATATAATAAATAGAATGGTATTAATTAAAGAGTTTAAAATTCAATAAAATATGTGATGTTTTAGTATAATTAAGTAGCTATATATTGGTCAACGTAACTGATGGTTTTGTCAGGACTGGATCTACCATAAATTGGGTATATATGGAAGTACAGAACGCCAGAACAGGTAGAAAAATAGGTTTTGTCGGGAGGTTTTGTTGAGATTCTGGCTCAAATAATAAATAGTACAAGCACTACTGACTCTATTACAATATAGTAGGTTTTGTTGAGATTCTGGCTCAAATAATATACTCTTATATATTGTTGAAGACTTTCCAGATGGTTGACAAATGTATGACATCGGCTTGCCTTCAATATTGGCCATACACTTATATATCCCTCCACTACCTTGATGTCAACGATTTCCACATGGGTAAATAAAGCATCCTACATTTTTGTATTTGATCTCTTGAGTGACTTGGGTGGTCGATGTTTAGGTTGTTATATTGGAGATTGCGTGTTCGATGGCCATGGTAGCACTTCTTATACTACGTATTATTTTGCTCCCGTCTTCTTTCTTTTTCTTATTATTGAATCAACATCTCACCAATAAAGTGCTTTGGCGGTTGGATCAAGACTTTCCTAATAAAATAAGCTCCAAGGGCCCAGGACCAATAACATACATCTAAGGTTCCTATACTATGGGTTTTGTACATTATTAGTAATATGATATTGACATACAAACTAATATATTATTTTAGAGGTTCCCTTTGAACTATATTAATGTGGTGTTATGTTGTTTATCATATATACACTGAAATTTATATGATTGTGTAGACGATTCAAGAAATATATATATATATGAACAAATTATTAGATTATGGTGGGTAAACAAGATGACAGACAAGACTCTGAATAATTGTATGCAGATCAAAGATCTTCCTTTGTTGTCAAGGTTTTAGCTAAGATTTTGTTAATGATGATGTCTGATTGTCTGACAAATAACATATAGATTAGTGATCGACATACCAACACCATTCCCTAAGCCCTGGGAAATTGGAAATCGAATGGCAAGTGTTCTAATTTCTTAATTAATTTCCTTTTCTTCACGCAACAAAAAAGTTAGTGCATTGTTTTAGATATGTTTTTTAAATACAATTTTGTTTTAATTGTGACAACCTAGCCACATGATCGGTTTCATTTTACAAATTTCTTGTTGGGACAAGGCATCGCTTTTGACTTATTGTATCTCACACATTTCATGAGTGTGGGTACTAGGTATAATGAGAAATTAGAATATAAGTTAGAATAATATAACTTTATAATATCATAGATATAAATAGAGATTAACATTTTAGTTGCTTAAGTGACTAAATTTATAGTTAGAAAAAATAACATAAAATGACATTGTAAGTGGCTATTTTGTGGTACAAATATATGTGGGGATTACTTCCGAATTAGGTAGGGTACGGTTAATGAGACGAAGAGATCAATATATTGTACGCTCAGAACATATAATAGATGAATGAGAAATTAGGGGAAAAAAAAAAAGAAGCAAAAATATAGTAATGTTGTAGAACAATCGTAGTAAGAAACAATAGGCAAATTATAACATGAACCAGGATATATTTTGTATTGTGGATTCTAGTCGAAAACGACATTTAGACTTTGTGCATGTAGACATAATTTGTTAACTACATTCACATAATATGTAAGATAGTTAACATATTATTGATCATGTTTGGTAAATGGTTATTAGCTTATTAGGTTAGAAGGCGAATTTGTAGTTAATAAATTATGCGTCTTTGATTTACTTACAATCACATAATTTATTAATTGAAGTCACAAAGCTGAATTGTCATCTTCAATCCTGAGCCCATTTGATCCATGGTATAAGTGTATAACAATCGGAAACAATATAAGTAAGCTGAATTGTCATCTTCAATCCTGAGCCCATTTGATCAACTTAATGCCCAATGGGCTATACTTCATAGGGCTGAGAATTTTTTGTTAGCCTACTTCTACTCTCATATTGAATTTGAGAAGGTAGATGAAAGAACTAATCATCCAGCTTTAATTGCATAAACAGCAGCTTTAAAGCCATTTTCTGTAACTAGCTCAGCCACCAGTTCCGAGCTCTGGCTTCATTACAATCCAAAAAACACAAGGGATTGGATTTCAGATATGATTATCAATTGTCTCACAAATCACAATGCTATAGGTGAATACCATAAATCTTCAATACATGCAAAATGTACAGGCCATTTTCTCCCTTGAAATTTCATCATTGGAAAAGATTAGTCATCTACAAATATGAAAACCAAAAATCCTTCAAGAAAATAACATTTGCTTCATAATCCTATCCCATTTTGAGTACTAGATGCGAGTTAAGGTGAATAGAAACATATAACATAGCATACTAGTATAAGACATGGAATGCCAGATCTAAGACGTGCCACAACTGTCTAAAATATAAATCCCTTCCTAACAACAAACAAACATTTGACATGATCTTGATGCTTTCAACAGTAATGGTTCCTGTTGGGCCTTGAAGGTGTTTCTACCCGTCTACTAATCACGAGTTCCAGTTGTTGTAACTACCAATAGTCTCCACAAGAGCATTTTCCATCCTTGAAATGGTGGAAACGCTTGTTATCCCTAACAATCAGCTCTCTCCCGACAATTCTGGACATGATCTTGATGGCATTGTGACAATCACCACAGACACGCAAGTTCTTGATTATACGCAAAGGTGTTCTAGCTGGGGTACTAATGAGCCCATATGCAATGGCTAAGCGCTCGCTATGATATAGCAAGGCCTGCTCCTTTGCCTCTTGATCAATATCATGAAGAACATATCTGGTATCAGGCACATAGGCCTGCTCTTTCATTGCAGCCCTCATCTTCTCTTCATCCTTGTATAGAGTGGGACTACGAAACTCGGCTAGCCTACTTTTTCCCTCTAGCATATTGACTGCCTGCTTCTTTGGAGGAGGTGGAGTAATCTTACTAGGCACATTATCCTCAAGAGGTACCTGACTAGCCCTCCACAATTGCTCAGCACGGTCTTCAAGGTCAATATCTCCATGAATGCGAGCAAAATTCATCAGTGCCTCCCAGACAGCAACTGTGGGCTCAAAAGGGAGTTTTTCAATGAATTCCTCAGCCTCTGTAAGATGCCCACATTTTGCAAGAACACCTAACAGCCCCAAATAATGTTCAATCTGAGGTGCAATTCCATAATCGGACTTCATGGACTCAAAATGTATGAATGCCTCATCTATTGCATCAGCACTAGCACAAGCCTCAAAAACAGCCAGAAAAGTTTGGCTATTGGGCTGTATCCCCAGAGTCCTCATTTGTTCAAACAATGACAACCCATCATCACCCAATCCATTCAATGCATATCCATTGATCATCAAATGCCAAGTATCTATATTCCTCTCAGGCATGTGATCAAAAACTCTCCGCGCATCCATCATGCTCCAACAGTTTGAATACATGTCAATCACCTTATTATTCAACTCAAGATCACTCCTACATTTTGATCTCAAAAAGTAATCATGCACCACTTTTGCATCCTCAAGTTTCCTCGACTTCCCACATGACTCAAAAAGCAAACGGAAACATTGCATATCTGCAACAACTCCCTTTTCCATAAATTCAATAACATCCTTCACCTTACCCTGTTGGCACAAGGGCAGTAAATCAGCAGTAGACAAGATATTATCACCAGAGGATTGATCATTCACTAAATTCCCTTGGTTCTGGGACAGACTATTTGTAGCATATGCCCCAACCGGCTGGACATTCTGAGGTTGGTGATGATTCCATTGTTCCTGAACTACAGGGGCTCTCTTCGGGAGCATGTTACTCTGATTTGGATTTCCTTGATATTGATAACCTCCTTGAGGAAAACTCTGATTAGAATATCCAATATTCTGATATTCTCCTCGGGGAGAACTCTGATGAGCATATCCTTGATCTTGATATCCACCTTGGGTATAACCCTGATTAGCATATCCCTGATTCCGATAACCCCCTTGTGGAGAACTCACATATCCTTGGTTTTGATTAATCCATTGATTCACATTCCCAGAATTCGGATGCTGAGCAAAGCCTTGATTTTGAGGACTAGGGCCCTTTACCATTTGATTATTATCATGTCCTTCGGCGTTGGAATACTTGTAATCTGGATGGCTCTGATTTTGAGAGAGAGGGAAAGGCTTGTTGGGAACAGCCGCAAACGTGGTGGAGAGAGCTCTGAATGAAAGGTAGGGGCTGGGGTTTAGGGTTAGGGTTTTAGGGGAAATTTCGGGAAGGGGAATGACAGAGCGCTGAGAATAAAGGGAGAAATGAAGAGAAGTTAGCACCTTGAGAGAGGACGTAAGACCGGATACTCGTGCCCTGCGTATTGCTGCCATTCTTGACGCCATTTTCGGCTCTGCCAATCGGAAAAAGTCACCGAGCTCGGAAGGGGAGTGGCAGCCGGAGAAGCGACCCGATATTAAGTAGGAAATTCAGTCACTATCAAAACGTGGTGGGTACTAAATAAACGGTATACTTATGTCATAATTGAAAAGTTACACAAGAAAGATAAGTGCTAATTTTAATTTTCCTTGACTCTGTTAAAATGTAGTATCTATTCACAGAAAGTCAATATTATTTTCACTAGTTCAAACTTACAACCTCCCATATAGATCTTCATTAAAGTTCGAACTTACAACCTTTTCATATGGAATGCAATCAGGTGCTACTAAATCATAATCTCTTGACGGTGGTAACTTTAATTAATGTGGAGTAATATAAATATATAATACACTTGTATTGTTTAACAAAAAAGAAAAACCAAAAATAAGTAATTGCGGATATCAGACAACCTGAGAGTTTTCCACAAATTTCGGGTTCGGACTACTCTTATATTGAAAAGAACATTGACGTCATGAATCTGAGATCATCTCTAAGAAGACTGAAACGTTTGCATAAATTTCAAAATCCGCTGCAAAGCCGCCATTTTTCTGAGTCCCATGCCATCGCACTGGACTATGGAATCTCCGACCTTCAAGATGCACGCCACCCGTTTGATAAAACTTCTGAGAGAGACCGATACGATAACAACCCCCTGCTTTTTGAGTACTCTAGGAGCTCTATGAACGCAGAGGTTCTAAATCTGTTTTCGGGTATTCATCGTTCCGGGTTCTTGATCAACGAGTCTAGCCTTTCTTGCGTGTTGAAATCTTGTGGATGCTTGTTTAATCAGGACTTTGGAAAGCAAGTGCACTGCCATTGTGTGAAAGGTGGGTTTTTGGAGGATATCAGTGTTGGGACATCACTTATGGACATGTACATGAAGACAGGTAGTGTGATTGAGGGGAAGAGAGTGTTGGATGAGATGGAGGGAACGAACGTGGTGACATGGACGACGTTGATTGCTGGTTATTCAAGCAATGGGTTGAGTGATGGAGCAATGCAAGCTTTTCATATGATGCAAGTGGAAGGAATTAAGCCTAATCCTTTTACCTTTGCCACAGTCCTTGGAGCTTTAGCAGACGATGATGATGCGTTGGTGAAGGGATTTCAAGTGCATGCATTGGTTATCAAGTGTGGTTTTGATTCAACTTTGTTTGTGGGGAATTCCCTAATTAGTGTATATTCAAGGTCAGGGATGGTTAAAGAGGCCAAAGCCATGTTCGATGACATGGAGGTTAGAAGTGAAGTGTCTTGGAATGCCATGATTACTGGTTTTGTGAGTAACAGACATGATTTCGAAGCTCTTGAGTTGTTCTGCACGATGAGGCTTGCACGCGTGAACCTGACTCGAGCAACTTATGCCACAGTTATTAAACTATGCACCAATCTTAAAGAATTGGAGTTTGCAAGACAGGTTCACACTTGGGTTATCAAGAGTGAATTTGGATTAGATCATAATCTCAGAACTGCACTTATGGGGTGTTACACCAAGTGTGGTGAGATGGATGAGGCTTTCAAATTGTTCTCTACTATGCATGGCTATAGGAATGTAGTCTCCTGGACAGCAATGATTGGAGGGTACCTGCAGAATTGTAGACCCGAAAAAGCAGCAAATCTTTTTCGCGAAATGAGAAAGGAAGGTATTAGCAGACCGAACCATTTCACCTATTCAACCATTCTCGCCGCTCATCCTATAATCTCTATCTCCCAGTTACATGCCGAGGTCATCAAGACAAATTACGAAAGCTCGCCCACAGTAGGAACTGCGCTTTTGGATGGTTATGTTAAGATAGGAGGACATATTAACGACGCTGCAAAAGTTTTCGAAACAATTTATGAGAAGGATATAGTTGCTTGGTCTGCAATGCTAGCCGGTTATGCTCAGAACGGGGACAGTGAGGGGGCTGGAACAGTTTTCCGTGAATTAGCAAAGGACGGGGTGAGGCCGAATGAGTTCACCTTCTCTAGTGTCATTAATGCCTGTGCTACTTCAACTTCTGCTGTGGAACAAGGAAAGCAATTCCATGCATCTTCAATTAAATTCGGATACAATAACGCTCTCTGTGTAAGTAGCGCCCTTGTAACCATGTATGCTAAACGAGGGAACATAGAAAGTGCATACGAGGTTTTCAAGAGACAGCAGGAACGAGACTTGGTTTCATGGAACTCTATGATATCAGGATATGCACAGCACGGTTATGCACCGAAAGCATTGCAGATATTCGAGGAGATGCAGAACAGGAACATGGAAATGGATGTCATAACATTTATTGGTGTCATTTCTGCTTGTACTCATACAGGGCTCGTTAACGAAGGCCAAAAGTATTTCGACACAATGGTTAAGAATCTGCACATCCCTCCATCAATGGAAATCTACTCATGCATGGTGGATTTATACAGCAGAGCTGGAAAGCTGGAAAAAGCCATGGATCTCATCAACGCGATGCCCTTCCCTGCTGGTGCAACTGTATGGCGTACGCTGTTGGGGGCCTGCAGAGTTCATCGAAACGTGGAGATAGGGAAACTTGCAGCCGAAAAACTAATATCACTCCAACCTCACGACTCTGCAGCGTACGTCCTCCTCTCGAATCTCTACGCTGCTGATGGGAGCTGGCAAGAAAGAGAGAAGGTAAGAAAGCTGATGGAAGAGAAAAAAGTTAAGAAAGAAACAGGATACAGTTGGATTGAGATCAAGAACCAGACTCACACATTCACAGCGGGCGATATCTCGCATCCCTTATCAAACAACATCTATATGAAACTCGAAGAACTGAGCTTCAGATTAAGGGAATCTGGGTACCAACCAGATACAACCTATGTACTTCATGATGTAGAAGATGAACATAAAGAAGCCATTCTTTCTCAGCACAGTGAAAGATTGGCCATTGCTTTCGGATTGATCGCCACATCTCCAGGCGTTCCCATCCAGATTGTGAAGAATCTCAGAGTTTGTGGTGACTGTCACACTGTGATTAAGCTAATATCCAAGATAGAAGGGAGGGAAATTGTTGTCAGGGATTCAAATAGATTCCACCATTTTAAACAAGGCCTATGTTCTTGTGGGGATTACTGGTAGTTCTCACTCATTTCTTGTTCCAATGTAAAACTTCCATCCATACCATATAAGAGCTAGTATTCATTGCAACAGATCAGAACAAAAGAGTTATACAAAACATGCATAAAAATTCAATCTTTCCAACCAAATATCATCAATGTACATGGATAATATGAGGGTTAAAACTTACAAGTGTTTTTTTTTTTTTTTTGGAAAGTAAGTTAAAACTTACAAGTTAAGAAAGAAATAATAACAAAAATGGGAATAAAAAGGAGAAAAAAATAAAAAGATGAGAAATATCCGCTTTTTTGCTTTTGGAATTTGGATGGAACGCACTACAGTATACGCGGTACACATCCATTTACTTCTGGGCGACGTTAGCTTCTGACAACGACGTCGTTTCACTTTTCCGTTTCCGGAGCCGGAAAATGAGGAGGAACGCGGAGGCGACGACCAAAACGACGCCGGTTAGTCCACACACCATGCTGGCCACAAACAGCGCCTCTCTTATCGCGTCATCCTTTTTCCCGTCACGTGAACTCCCTCCGATACTTCTGCCGCCGCCGGCGACGCCGTTCCACAAAGAGGCCGTAAAATTCCTGGCCTCCGGCAGCTCCGAAGACTCCGGCGAACCACCGAAGAAAGTGTGCATCTCCGACGTGTTTCCCGAAGATGAGTCCTGATTCCCCAAGCCGTGCTCCGACGGCCGGAGCTCTCTCCCGTCGGCTATCAGGGAAACCAGAATTACGAACAAAACGACGGCGTAGTTTGAGCAGTGACGGTCCATCTAGAATTTGAGCTCTGTCGTCGTCTTCGTGAGATTTTAGCGTAAAGATGACAGTTCTCTTCTTCCTCTCATACTCTATCTTTCCTTAAATAACATTACGATGATGACAACGTAGGACGCTTAGGTCGCGTTTGGTATTATTGAAATTGCACAAATAGTATCCTACTCGTACGTAGAAATGTTCATTTGTTTATACTAAATACATTACTATACTTTTTGGTACATAATATACTCAAAATGACAATATTCATTTTGTATTTGATTTCATTGCTCTCGCCGACCATTTGTGTTAGGTTGGTTTTTCATGTTATATAACTACTCTTTCATAATTTCATTAAATAACCTAATAATTGGCTATTAACCTAGTATAGGTATATTTACCTTCCAAATTCAATTTACAATCAAAGCTAACATGAAAAACTGCTCCAAATATTAAAAACTTTATTCATAAAGTTCGAATATAAAACATTACTTAAAGTAAGTTAAACTCTTTTCATGACTGGAATCACAAATTATTAGTACGAGAATATTTTGTATAAAACATACTATGTTGCAACCGAAGAAGTCAGTTTTCATACTTCAAAAATTAAACTATTGTGCATTATTCATTATGCTATTTAATATTTTTTTATTTGAAGAATAAAATGTTACAAATGTATCATAAGTGCTTAACCAAACTTGTTGAAAGGTTACCATCATTCGCTTTTGGTCCCAATTTAATGGGTCATATATTTACATTAATCCTCCATACCAGCCAGGCATATCCTTTGAATTCAATGCATTTCTTCAATCCTATCTGGCTACCAAAAATGACATGCATTATATAAAAGAATCATGCTGTTAGGCTGCCTCGCTCCACTCTTCAATTTTTCTCACCAATAAAAATGTTAGTGAACTTTTTAACTTAGTAATATCAAGAAGGGATGCTAGGATGTGAAAAATGAGAAGAAATAACCATTTTTCTATATAAAAATGCCAAAATTGTTTATATATCTATTTATTTTTTTCGTCTAATTTTTAACTCATACTTTCATAGTGTGTAAGGTGCTCCGACTCCTTTGCAAAACTGTGTTAGTGTGTAGCACTGTAGTTGTTGTAGGCAATCGTGATTGAAAGTCTTATTAGCACTGTAGTGATTGTAGGCAATCGTTATTGAAAGTCTTCTCGCTCTCTGTAAATTTTGGCAAGAGCAATTTACTTTCTAAACCTATAAATTAAATAGCATGTTGCCATTTACGTACATTCAAACATATCACTATGAGATTGTGTTTGGTAAGTAGCTGCTGGCTTATTGGGTTACAAGTTGATAACATTAGTTGATTATAGAAAGATGTTTGGTAAATTAGTTGAGATTACATGCAAAAATGAATTTCTCAAAAAACTGTTTTGATTAGCTTTAATTTTGATGTTTTGGAACAATAAACTGTTACAAAAAACTAATTAATCAAACACTTATATTAGCTGTTTAACCAAGCCAAACAATTAATAGTGGTCAAATAAGCCAAAAGATGTGCTAACTATGTTACCAAACAAGGCCAATAGTCCATAAGTTGGTATTTTTCATTTTATTTTAATATTATTTATTACAGAACTAAAAGAGTACTTGCGACCCAACATCTTCTCAATATTTGATTTTGTTTATTACCACTTTTACCCCTAAATATCCGGTTTTGTGAAAAATCTAGTTAAAAAATCATTACATAATACTAAAAAACATTTCACTTTTAATCAAAACGTTTAATTTTAAAATAGTAATTTACAAATTACAATGAAGTTTGGTATAAAGTGGTTGCATTTTGTATTACTATAGTCATTAAAGATTGAGTGTAGATTAGACAAGTATACAACCCATGTATCCATTCTCATTTTTATATATGACAATCATTCATAGCATCACATGGCTACCCATATATATAACTAAAACCAATATACATAAATATTTTGAGGGCAATTCAACTAACTAACTAACCACATCATTCGTCACTGTTTTACTAACTATAAAACTTCTTGTGTCCTTTAAAACATATATAATATATTTTTGTTAAAAAACAAGAATCCATGCCAACAATATATACTAGCTACATTATATTGCAGATTATATATGAAAAAATAAAATAACAGAAATGAAGATTCAACGTAACAGAGTATATAGTAGCGTCGTGAAAAATCTTGAACGGACAGCAAAATTAAAGTAAGATAATAAGGAAAGAAGTCAAGTATTTGGTTAAAGTTAAAAGAAAATAGGTGTCGCGTGACTTCTTGTCGGATCTAAAACTCGTAGAATCTAAGGATGTCTTGGCGGTACATGTTCATCACGCAGCTTCACATGGGGGCAAAGAATTTACAAATTACTAGAATAAGGTCCACACACACAACACACATCTGCAACATATAGGGATAACTAATACGACAACTTTCTTGATGACTGTTTTATTACTAGTGCTTAATAATGTTCATATATAACAATTAAAAATTAGTTTGGATTGTCTATCTTTTTATTTAGATGTTGAGGAAAATTTACAGTCACTACTTAATGGCGTGCACTAGGTAAATTTATAAAAACCATACTTCATCCATTTGACTATCACTTTTGAAGCTGAATTATTTATTTGCTATATAATGTGTTAACTGCATGTATATAATTTGAATTCATGTCCATAATGCACATAATAATTCTATCCACGATATAATTTGTGGGTTTTTTGCTTTTTTAAATTTTTGTATAACCACTAGGTGTTTTGGGCATATCTATATTTGTCTTACAGTCCGAGTCCACCCGACTAATTTCTGTTCATTCCGAGAAGCACAGCTGACCCAATGGAATTGTCATTTGTGGGTCTATAGTCATGTGTTGTAATGATTGGTAAGTGACATTGTAATTAATACAACCGTAAAATCCGCTACTAACAACCCAAATGCTCGATTGAATTTAGGCAAAGCATGCTGTTTAAAATGAGGAATGTGACATTGGTTTTCTTTGTTTGTGTTGAAAATACAAAGTCCAACTCTGTATGGCCCAACAAACACTTATCCATTCGGCCCAATCTATTACATATGTTGTATACAATTGGCCTATGTGAGTGGGCTCATTGCGTATGTATACAATGGGCTTGCAGATACCATTCTGTTTTTTTTTTTTTTTTTTTTTTGAGTAAGATGATTTTTTTTTTTTTGAAAACTTTTGAATAAGATGATAAATACAGTAAAATTACGTAATGAACAGATACTGCATTGTAATAGAGTTAGTATAGTAGTATTAAAAAAAAAGGTAAATTTACGTATACACATAATTTTTTTTTTTGGAAAATCATATACACATAATTAATTAAATTATATAAAATGTAATTACTAGATGGCATAAATTGACAACGTTTATGTCGTGCAAAAAAAAAAAAAAGTAATTCAATGCCGTGGAATATATATATATGTTAGTTGCATGGTTTGTGAAACAATATCACGTGGTCGCATGATGTCGGAATTGTACTTGCTTGTATAGATGCTGTGTTGTCTAGTCGGGCATTAAATTATATAGGCTACTATACGTGGGACAACCACTTCACCCCACTTGCCAAGGTGGTAGTAGCTCAGATTGGATGGCCCGACATTACTATTTTCCACCCATTTCAAACCCTCAATGCCTCACTACACACCATAGACCAAGTACAAACTTTACATCATCATGCAACCATGTGATCGATCAAATTCTTCATAACCCTACTCAATTATACAAGTATAACTTTTATAGAGTTCAAAAATTATTTTAAGTGCATTTTAAGAAAATTTTGTTCATGTTATAGTACAAAGCTAAGCTCGTTTACTTTCTTGTGGTACTTTGTCGGCTAGAGTTACAAGGTCAGGTTTTTCTAGTGCGCATCCCCTCAGGTAGTGTTTGCAAGTTTTCTGTCATCCAAAAAAAAAAAAAAAAAAAGAATGTATGACAAGTCCCAAAATGAGTGACGAAATGGGTGGAACGCGATTTTCGTACCTACATGTCAGGAGTTTGATTATTGTCAACGCCTTTTTTGGTCAAACCTTTCGCACAACACCCTCGACCCCTCTGATAGTGGTTGTGGGTTACTAAAAGAAAAATGTATGGCAAAAGCAAAGCATTGCCAATGATATGATAGATGAAGCATTTGAAAGCAGAGTATCGTCTAAGTTGGCGGTGTGTGGATTAAGTTGAGGAATGGTATCAAACCATTGGCTGCTGAATGATGCAATATAACTAAACCAGCCATTAAATGCATTGTATCTATCTGTCCAACCTTTCCTCTTATAAAAGTACCGACTAAATCCTGGAAAATACAACCTCCAGGTATATATGCATATATTATATGAGGAGACAGGGATTCGATTTGGTTTTGCATGTCTCAAATCAAAACCAAATCAAGTATCTTAGTTTAGTCTTTTATCAAATCAAATATTTTGATCTGATTTCAAAGTCAAAATATAAATAAAATTAAATATGTTTTTTTTTTCTAGCAGCGCTAGCTAGAAGCTCCAACAGTAATAGAAACTACAAAGTCTTTTACAAGCAATTTCTTTACCACGCAAAAGAGCATATATTATTACCAATATAATTTGTTGGGTTTTATACATAGAGTGCTATAGTTTAGGACTTTATGAATAGGTTAGCTAGGTAATCAAATAAGTAAGTTGAATATGAGTAACTAAAAGCATTCATTGGATAAGGGTGATTATATAATTATAATCTGTCTCCCAAAGGTTGAGAATATATATATCATTTACAAGTATACATGAGTATAGAATTTGGAGTGCAAATTAAATTTATTTTTATTAAAAATTAATACAATTTATCTTATCTCTCATTATATTATATTATTGATTGTGTAAATTAATTTTTTTTAAAGATTAATTATTTTTTACTTGTTAAAAACATTGTGATCCAACGATGGAACATTCGAAATCAGCATCTATCTAATTTGGTGGTGTAGGGTGTTAAATTAAGGAATCTTATAGAAAATAGAAACCATTGGCCGCTGTTGTTTCTGTCTCATCTCTGCTGGAAAGGACCAACTTAACCCTGACAAACTCAGCTTTATTGCTTTTACAAACGTCCATATATGCGAATGCACTCCAAAATCCAAATGCTCTCAAGAAGGCCCATATAGGCCGGCAGACAGGGATCCTACCTTTGCTGTTGCATGCATTCCCATTTCCCAGCTATGGTTTGGAATTAAAGAGGAATAAATTAAAGTGGTCGGAACTTTGGCTTCCACCGCCGACCTCCGGCCGGAGCTCTAATGAAGCTTTGAGACGGCGGTTTTGGTCACCTTCAATGTTTGCTCTCGCTCTTCTTCTGCCCCGACCACCGTCGCAGTTCCGTCCGCCTCCGACCACCGCCACAGATCTTCTTCTTCCGTCTTCTCTCCCTTTGAATAAAATAATAGTAGGTAAGTATTGGGGTTTGTGTTGGTAGTCTTGAACTCCCAACCCTACTTTGACTTTACCCACTTTTTATTTTCTCTATTATTGTGTTTTCCTCTTGTTAGTTTCACGAGCATTTTTCCTCTCGTTACTTTCACGAGCTTTTCATTTTCATTAGCATAAATCGTTTAGTTTGGTTTCGACAAGTATTGATCTTATCCTGGGCGAGCAAAAAAGAATGATGACGAAAACCCAGATCTTTGATGAAGCTTTAAGCTCCCTGAAGGAACATAGCTTCATAGTTATGAAACAGTCTGCGATTCAAGTTTTTTATAGCATAGTTAGAAAAGTTTCTATGTCTGACTGTAAGGAATGGTTTACCATTTCATTGATTATTGATGTAAACGTTTTATGTTATGAATTAATGGAATAGCTACGTTTATCTTCAAAAAAATAAAATAAAAATTAAAGTGGTCGGAATTAAATGGATTATTCGAATACAAAATTAATAATGATGATTTTTTTTTTCATACATACATGCAACAACCAAATTTTATTTTTTTTACATAAATCTGAAACGTGACAAATTTACAAAATTAACTATTAAGAGATGACATAAATCATCGGGATATCTAGAATGTGGATCTTATGTTTCATCGTTTTCAATGCTACACAACCTACACAAAAGTTTGATTCTCTGCATATATATATATGCTTAACGTGGCCGCTCCAATTTCAATTCTATGCAATAGCTCTCGTATAGCAATAACAATATACAAGTGCATGTCTGTATCATTCCTTTCTTGCCTATTCTTATGACAACCACTTGCTAATCACTTTGAAGAAGAACCCATCGGAAACTTTAAGACCAACAAAAGAGTAAATTAATAACCATGCTAAATAACTCACTATTATGCTTATAAATAGATGAGACACTAACATACCTTGTAATGGAACACACGAATTGGGGTCACCTTTTGTGTTATAGTTGAACTTTTGACAAATTTCTATATACTTATTAGTCTCTATAGGGAGAAAGGTCTCAAAAAGGTATAATTAAAAAATAACTTAATATAATGGTTGTATTGCATAAAACTATAATGTTGGAGTTTTTACCAACCCTCAACACTATATATTTCAAGTGATAATAAGTAATCCTATTTATTCGTGGTTAGCATGCCTAGTTTATTCAACACACACACACATATATAACAAATTAAATAGGGGTGTAAATTAATTAGCAAAATGCCATGCATAAAACCATTTAAGTTATAACCTTAATATCATTAGTTTATGTGACCAGGCCACCCATGCAAGTGATAGTGCAAACGGATGCCACTAGACCAAGCCTGTTATATTTCTTTAGTTATACTAATTATAAATCGTATTGAATCCTAAATTATCAAAACGCGTATATATATATATATATATATATATATTATCCCCTTTATGGATGCCTCTTTAACCAAAAAGACCATCTAAAGTGTTGAGCCACCCTTGGTCCTTGGCCGACAACACGAGACGTGTCGGAGTGTTGAATGAGAGGGTGGGATGCCCATCCATGGATCTGTGTTTTTAAGGTGCACAGCTGACGTAGTAGTACTGCAGTCGAAACGATATACATACATACATATATATATATATATATATATATATATATTGGTTCAAATGCGGCGGCGAGCTCAGGTGCGATGATGCGGCCTAATTTGTACCGTCTAATTTCATTAATCTTACTGAAATTTGCTTATGTTTAAGTGGGTTATTATAGTAATTTTAGTATTTATATTATGTGAATTGGAATGGTGCATTTTAGTAAATAGTGCGGTGCGTTTGAATACATGTTGTGGTGTGTTTTATTACGTATGTTGGTGCATTAACTGTGTTGTGGAATGGTGTGTTTTAATCTATCCGTTGTGCATTTTCATACGTAGAATGATGTGTAACTGTGTTGTGGAATGGTGTGTTTTAATACGTCGTCTGGTGCATTTTAATACATTGAATGGTGTGTATTTTAACTAATGTGTTTCTAATAAGTGTGGTGCATTTTAATACGTAGAATGATGCATATTTTAGCACATGTTTTCTAATATGTGTAAATAGTGTATGCTTATAATCTGACATGAGGCACGTTGTGGTACATTTTAATACGTAGAATGATGTGTTTTATTAAGTATATTGATGAATTTTAAGTGAATAGGCGCATTTGGTATATTGTGTGGAATGGTGTGTTTTATCGGTCTTCTAGTGCGTTTTAGTAGGTAGAATGGTGTATTCTGTAACATATATATATTGCACGTTGATTTGATGAGTTATGATCTAATGGCTGAAAATAGGTCGCAGGGCCACACCTCATCATGACTCTCTCTCACTCTATATATATATATATATATATATATATGATTGTGTTCGTGAGTTAATTAGCCATCTACGACTGATGAAGCTTATAGGCTTTTGACGATTTTGTGCTATACAACGCCAAATAATATGCTGCCAAGGATAAGATGTCCACTTGCGCACAAAGCCTAGCTATCAATATCATATGCTGTCAAAGATAGGCTGGCCTGCATGCTTTCGATTTGCTATCTACTTCGTTCTACTTTGGGAATTTCGAATGGGAAGAGGACATATATATGCAGATATGCTCTAGATAGGAATGGTCATGGATGTCAATGCCCTACAACTCCAACTATGTGGATAGATAGATGCATGGCTACACTATACTTGCCCTACAACAACTTCATTATTAGAAAGTGCTTTGATGATGAATGAATTTGTGGCTTTACTTATGAGGTGGGAGGGGCCTTGAGCAGTTGAGCCTTACAATTGAGGATTGGACAATCAATCTCAAGGTTTTTTTTTTTTGGGTTGTCTTAGGCATCGTTTATCCTATAGTATATATTCTTTCATTTTTAAAAGTAGAGCATACTGCTATATATATTATCATATTTGATTTGCATTTAAAAAAATTTGGTATGGACAACCATGCTAGATTGCAATACGTTGCATTTTAGGGTTGAAGGAAACCTTACATACAATTGAGAATACAATAATATAATCGATCTATCAAGGGCAGTTACTATCTCGTTGGAATATATAGAAGTTTTGAAGGGTAAGACAAATTGTAAACATTAGTAACTCTCACTTCCACATTTTGGAAGCCGTACTAGCACTCAAGAATCGATTCTTGTTCTATTAGACTCATCTAATCCACTAAGAAGTGATTCTTGTGTTGATGGATGAAAACTCGATCATCATAGCACCTCTTATATACCCTAGTATGTGTGCCCTTAAAAATCCGTAGAAAGACCTAATCCATTGATATTTGTTGATAATGTTACAAAACTCAAGATTAATGATCACCAGAAACCAAGGATTTGCTGTGAAAAATTGTTTTTCCAATTCAACCAACTTTCTAGCCACATTGAGGATCACTTCTTATATATAGTTAATTACTATTTACTTACCAAGGCTATCACTATAGTTAATATCACTTATTATTCGTATAAATATTTTCATTAAAACAAAGTAACTCTTTATTATATATTAAAAAATAACTAGATTTAAACATGATTTGTAAGGTTTCTAATCAAATATAAAGTTAAAAAAAAAAAAGAAAACTTGAGAAAAACATCTAAAAGTCTTCTCATGGACACAAGTATGTATAGACAAATTATTCCTTTATAAATTTGACTAAATTAAAAGTATACTGTATTTAATAATGAGTATCTGTTTGTCAAAATAAATAATGTGTGCGTCTCTTAATCTTTAGAAATGTATTCACCTGACTCTTTGTGTTAATGCGCCCTTACAATAAGATACATACACGCATCTGCATATACACACACAAATTAAACTAGTATAAAAATTTGACAAATTATTTTCAATTCTAATCAAGATAAATCATCAATAATAGAAACAGATGGTACATAATACAACATGCTTGATGAATAATACACCAAGTATACAATGCTCAAGCTGATTATTGTACTTCATACACGGTGGGGTTACCCTTATTTCTAGTAATAATTAAGACAAGTCCAACAATCCACACGTACAGTTGAGCTAGTTAATTAGTAGTTTAAGACATAATTATTGTTCAACGGAACTTAACGCCTTCTGGCCGCCGTTTCTCGCTGGCAGTTGAAGAAGACGGCGGCCACCGGAGAGCCTAAGTCGTTGTCGTCGGCAAATTTGCGGGTGTTGAAGCGGTCCCTGGACGGCGAGGCGCTCACCGTCACCGACTGCCGTCTCTTCTGCTTGTAAAGCAGAAACACAAACCTGTGGATTCCTATGTTTGGCTTTGGTGTCTCATAGCTCACTATTTCTCTTCCTGTCATGTATATATAATACCATATTCAAGACTTCAAGTTATATATATGATCTCGATCATCTAATTTAATATTAAGGATTAAGCTAAGGATTCTAGCTAATTAAGAAAATATGATGTAATTAAGTACCAAATGAGGAATCTGTTGTTCCTGGTATGTCTGTCACTATCCTGCAGCAGCAATTCAAATTAAACAAAGGGTTACATACGTTGTTTAATTTTAATAATACCGTACCAGCTCTAACAAATAACTACTAATTAATTATATTAATGTAGTAAAGATTAAAGAACCTCATATTTCATAAGATTTACAGTAAGGTCATACAGTGTTTAATTTTCTGTTTTACTCAAAACAATAATATATATCATGTGTGCATGCAAAAATAAACCACATATCAAGAGAATGTTTTATGTACACTTTCTTTCTTTGGTCTGATCTTAACTTAGCTAGCTTCCATAGTTGAGTGTGAGTTTTGTTAAGAAATTAAATAGAATAAGACAAAGTTTATGTATGGCTTTAACCAGTGCAAGTGCTCCCTCAGATATGGATCACTTGGGCCAGGAACATCAGGGTCTGTCATGATCTGCCAAAACATACATACACCAAAAACTCCAAATTAAAATTATATTTGAGAAACACAAGACCAATTTTTACACGTACGAATGAGTGACAGATAAAATGAGATCGACAAAAAAGGGTCGTATAATATATAGTTACCAGGGTAAAGAAGGATCTCAAATCTCCATCATGAACCTCAACCTTAGGTTTAGTGGTGACTGAGGAAGGAAAAAGCTCATGGCCATTGTAGACATGCTTGTTGGAGTTGTAAACCACAGACATCTTAACACTTTGGGAGAAGTGGTCAACCACATCCCCAACCACTCGACTAATCACAAGTGGGTCTGACATTTTTGCCATTCTCAACAAGAAGGAGAAGAAGAAGAAGACTTAGGTTATCTGTATATAAATTAAAGGAAGTATTACTATTAGCTTGTGAAGCAGAGAAGTGAAAACCACCCATATTTATAGTGCAGTCTGAAGCTATGAATTGAAGGAGCTTAGCTTATTATTACTAGCTTGTTTAGATAGATGTTTGAGGGGTACTATTCAGGTGCCCTGAGGGATTAAAATATAGGCCAGGCCAGGTGTTCAACACCAAGAAGAAGTTAAATACAAATTAATTAAGGGGTATATATGCATTTAGCCCTAATTTTTTGGCTTTAATTTAATAATGTATGTGTATACTATCTCTTTAATTTGTGCTTAGAAAATAATTTTAAATGGATGACGACAAAGATGATTTGACGTGTTTATGCTGCTCAGCTACATATATGCTGCGTCTCTTTTCTCCCCCAATTGTACTAAGGCTTGTTCGGTCGGAATTGATCATATCCAACCAATAATTAAGCTTAATGGAAGACAACTTTATCTATGTATTCTTAATCATTAATCCCGTTATTTTCCTATATTATCATAAGAGTTTTAGTAAACTAATTTTATTTCTTGATAGTGTTAATTGTTAATTGGGTATAAGATATGATGATTTGCTTTTTTCGATTTCTTGTATCAATTAAGGCAAATGATAGAAGTGATAATATATACTCTTTAAAAGTACATTTGTGGCCTACCTATATGAGTAGATCGAGTAAATTTTGAAAAGAAAATGAGAAGAAAAGTGATATTTATAACCAATTGCTAGAGTAATTTAATGTAATTGAAAGAAATAACATATTGTTAATTCGATACGTGGAGGGAAACCCAGAACTATCTGACCTACCTTAGTGAGACTTGTGAACAAGAGTTGACAAAGTATTGAAAAGTGAAAGTTGCACATAATAACAAAATAGGGTTGTTGATGTTCTTACTACGCATTCTATTCGTTATGGGAGGTTAAGGTGTGACGATAGAGATGTTGTTTTGCTTACATTAATTTAATTTCAATGAATTAATGGAAGCTTTAGATAGAATAAAATTATTTTTTTTAAAAATCATGATTTTTAATTGTCATTCAATCACATTATATTTCATGTTACAAATTGTCATGAGTTGATTTATAAAAAAAATTACTTAGAGAACTTACCTAAAATATTTTTGAGAAAAGAAAATATATCAAACAACTATCAACTTACAAAAAAAAAAAGAAAAAAAGTAACAACTAATTTATCAAACTCCTTTCTACAATCAGGCAATCAGCTAATGTTATCAACTAGTCATACTCTCTAACTCAATCAACTAACAGTCATTTACCAAACATGGTCTATATATCTTCCTCTCTTAACATAAGTAATAGATTGGACCTATAATACACGTTTCATTTTAGAGAACACGTCTTAAAACTTTTGAAATTATGAAAGCACCTCCAAATTTAAAGAAAAAAAAGGAAGAATCTAATAAGGATACTGTATGCACATTCTCATTAATCTACATACTAATTAAAAGCTCACTCCAACTACGCACTTTACAATATTAAATGTAGTCCAATTAACCTAATCTATAGCTAGAAGAGGTATAAAGGGATTCTCCACAAACAATGGTGGAGGACTGGAGGGCTCATGGTGGAACAGTTGTGGCAAAATTTTCTATAAATAGAAACCTCAATCCCTCCATTTTCTTCATATTCCCATTCTGACTTTGCAACCTTACTTCATTTGCCCAGCGCATCTAAAACCTTTCTTCTCTTCCTTTCCCTTTCCGTTTTTGGAATGCATTAAGGTGCTAGTGCTCCGGGAGAATGTCGGCTCCCTTCTTCTTTTAGCGCAGCCATACATACATGCTATTGGTTTTCACTCCAAATTTCTATGCCCCTCTCATTTATATATACAAGTATATATATATTATACAAAATTTCGCCATGAAAAATGTAACTGATCTGAGTAGGTGAAGCATGATTTTCGATGTTACAAGTTACCATCTATCAACACTCTCTCCAGTTTATTCAGTATATGCTCTCAGTAGTAACCAACAAAAAATAATAATAATAATATCGAGAATGTATACGGTATGATACATAAAATTGTTGCTTCTATGCTCTAATTTTTATAGTACATATATATTGAGATTTTGAATATTTCATATTGACAAATGTTTTAATGCTCTCATACCAAAAACATTGTAGTATATTTTTTATTGGCCTGCCATTATTGAATTACTTTTTGTGTGTGTGTGTGTGTGTTACATAAACCATAGTGCACTAATGCACATTTTTATGCGTTGTTGGCCGATTCTTCACTCACACTTGTCACACCAAAATAAATAAAATCATTATTAGTGAACAATTTATCTCGTTTTAATTGACTATCTATTTCTGCTTTTTTTTTTTTTTTTACAAAAAAAAAAAAAAAAAAAAGGAATAATAATTATGCTTTACGTGACTGGCTTGAATTCCTGACTGGCCATGTGCGTAATTACTTTCTTCATTATAATTATTCTTCTAGATAGACAGGAGAGGAAACGATTCAGAAACATCAACGGCATATAAAACACTGATAATTTTGTCTTTAATTTTGACATTTTTTCCTGCTTTTAAATGGCTCGTTTATAATGACATTTTATTATGCATGTTAGAGATTGTTATTATTATTATTATTGCAAAGGGCTGGGAACAAGCACATATCACTATACTAAAGTCTAAAAGTTATAACCAATAAATTATACTTGTGGAAGAAAATATGCGGCGCGCCCAACAATCTTGCTATGATACCAATGGTTAGATTAAATGTTTACCATTACACAAAAAATTATATATAACTAATAATAAAGTGTAACTTTATTTCTTTATATTTGTATAGTGGTGAGTCCTATATTTCGATAGTCACGTTGCCTCCCAACACAAGGAATTTGTAAATATATAAATAATGATTATAACTTATTGTTTAAATAAAAAAATGGATTATCACTAACGAATTGAATTACTAGCTAGGTAGGAAGGTTCTCCAATGAACAAATGGTGTAGGACGATATATAAAATTAAAAAAAAAACAACAAGAAATTATTTTTTAATTTCCAGCACTATCCCATTACAAATATATATATTTGAGTGGTTTAATATAATTATTAACTACTTTCTATAGAGCTAGCCACTAGAGATTATGGAACAATAATTATAGGGATTAGCTAGATTTGCCCATTTAACGCAACAAAAAATAATGATTTAATGTAGAATTGTACAAGCTTAAAAATTATTATACACAACATGTGGGTAGTGCATGTACGGAGTATAAAATTAAACAATTTTTTTTTTTTTACTTTGAATTTGTACAAGAAGCATGGTGTCGATGAACACTGCAGTTTTTTTACAAGCTATTTAGTTGGTAACAACAAGGTAATAAGTTTAACTCTTTGTTGGGACTTGGGAGCGACCTAATGACCTTCTTGATTTGAGTTGATGTGGATAATCTAAACTGGTTGTTCTTTAATTTATAATTTAAGGTTTAGGCCGTGTATACTTTTAGATAGTAGTTGCGGAACAGGTTCCCTGTCAATCCAAAAAAATTTTAAAAAAAAGTTATAGGTTTATATATATATATAGCATGCATGCTTTTTGTTTGTACATACAATGATGGTACGTTGGCCGTGCTAGATCCTAGCTAGATTCGTTCTCCTTGTTGCATGCTACGGAGTATTGTTGAAGATTTATAGTGATGCATGTGTATTTGTAGTACAATGATACACTACGTACTAGCCATATTTATAGGAACATCTACGTACTAGTGCTTTAACTGGCCGGCCGGGTTCCAGTTTATCCATCACAATTCACAGACATCAGACATGCAACAGTGTATGTGATCAGTGTGTTCCAATATAATATAATGATGCTGCAAGTTGCAACCATCTGCACAAAAACGAATAAATAATTAAGGGTATCAAGTTCAGGATTTTTCCCACCTCTAAATTAAAACGTGTGGAGAACCAGTCAGTCAACTCAAACAATATATATAATCTACACTGACAACTCAGTTGATTCTTGAGTGATATATATATATATATATATATATATATATATATATATATATATATATATATATATATAGAGAGAGAGAGAGAGAGAGAGGAGTTGATGAGAACCACTACTGCTTTTGTGAGAATATGCAAACTGTACAATTGGACATCACAAGTTGCACAATCATAATTACAAAAATGTCACTGTTTTTTTATAGAAAATATTTTATTGATAATGGTTTTTCAGGTGCACAATAAGTTATGTGCGAATGATAATCGAATATTAATGATTGCATAATCAGATATTACAAGATGCACAATAAGTAATTCGCAATTCCCACATGAGAGATTGTTCTCATTTGATCATAATCCCCTCCCCCCATATATATATATAAACCTAGCTAAATCCACAAGTACTGTAATCCCCGTGCAAAGGAAGAAATTAAAGAGATGCACGAATGATCTGATGGTCACAGCATTCATCCACAATATAATCTAATCTTTCTCTTGTGTATATTCAGAATTAATTGTCTGTCTGCATGCAGCTTATCCTCATGCTTATTAATTCAGACGGAGCTGCAAAAAAAATCTGGGACGAGATGCGCTTGCTTGTTAATTATATTGTTTGCATTTTATTCAGATGCCAGCTAGCTAGAAACCCTAGAATAATATATGACACTGAGTTGGCAATTATATGTTGTCTGTCATGGATAAACTGATGGATCATAGCTTGGGAGAAGCACTAGATGATCAATGTCCCAAAATATGACTAGTAAATATGTAACATTCACAACAAATTAAAGAGGTCAGGTCTTTTCTTAATGGTTTATGCCATAAACAGTAATCGTTGCTTATGCAACTGTAAAGTATTTAAGTCATCTTCTAAAGAAAATTAAAAGTTTTAGGTAAGTTATTTTTAGTGAAAGTGAAACTCTACTACTGGAATCAGGTCCAAATTAACTTGGAGAAATATATAAGCAATTCAAGGCCCAGCTGCTGGTCTGATAGCTGAGTTTTAGAAGCCTCTTGAATTGGATTATTTGGAGAAATATACCCAACAAAGAAACATGGGTCCGCTGATGATTTGGCATCTTCATCGTACTCTGTCGTGGGCCGACCAAATTTCAGAATGTGATCACACTATAATCCAGCGTTCCTATCTAGCTTGTTGGGCCTTATTAGTGTCTTTCTTAAGTTAGCTAACCAAATTGCCAAACAGGACCCACGTCACTGGCCGCTGCACGTTTTGATGGGTGGTAACTGGTAAGACAAGGCAATCCAGATCATATAAAAGGGACCTAGCTAAATCATGCACCAAATGGATATTCTTTAATCTTTTAGGTATAAACCCAACCACATCGCTATTTTTGTTTATACATTTCCATTAGTGTATCTATGTAGTTGCTTACAAGTAACTACTAATAGTTTTTTTTCTTTTTTGTTTGGAAGGTTTGAAAACTGCCCCCATTACACGATGGTCTATATTGATTTTGTGTAAACCCACGAGGTGTTCTGAGTCTTTCTCTGTCCATTTAACAGTCTGAGTTCACACAATTAATTATCGCTCACTTTGAAAGGCACACATGAGCTGGCCCAAGGAAAATTTTCACTTGTGAAAATAAAAAAAAAACTCGGGTTTTCCAGGAGTTCTTCCTCACAAATTAAAGAAGCCCCTTTGCCACTTGAGTTATCCCTTTGGATTGCCGCAATTAACATGCTAGTGCATTGGTATTTTTGGCCGCATTTGAATAGCTTTTTGAAAAGCATTATTGTAAAAGCGCATGAGTTTGAACTTCTAAGTTCTAACCTTACTTTTAATTTAAATATTTCAAACTTCTCGCACTTAAAAAACCTTTTAACGATAAGCGGTATTATTTACCTAAAATAAATTTTACAACTTTTTATTCATTTAATGAAACTAATGAATCCATGGGCCCGTCATAATGCAAGTGAATTAAATTTAAAATAAATATCAAAAGAAAATAGCCAGTATCATGTGATCTATTTATTAAATTTGTACTATATAATATGTATTTAAATTATTTTTTTACATTTACGTACCACGACATAAAGATGACTATGTGTAGTTCAATTCTTATGTAAAATATTTGGCTTTCGTACGTCTATGAGTTCTGTATCTATATTGCCTGTCGGCCCCTATCAATGAAAACTGGGCTTATAATCAAGGAGTCACTCTTGAACATTGTTATAGCGTGGAAGATGGAGATAGAAAAACTTTAGATCATTAATATGAGACATATCTTTTGAGAACAAAATAAAATTGTTAATGTCTTTACAAAATAGATGTACAACATGAGCAAGGAACATGTGTATTTAAGAGACAATCACAAATAAAGATTCTTCAGGTACTAAGAGATAATATTATAATTGTTTCGTAGTCGATAATTATCTTGGTGTGAATAACATTATTATTCCCAAAATTAGAACTATCAAAATGGACTAAATTTGACAAGTTGGACTCAATTAAACAATACGTTGATTGAGTTAGATATCTTGCTTGCGGCAAATTATTGTGTGAACCGTGGTCCACACATCTATGTGAACTACGATGCAAAACATTTTATGAGTTAGAATAATAAAACTTATGAAATAAGATAATGTATTTTATGAATTAAAATAATGTACATTATTTTAGACATATGATTCAAAATTACCAACTTCATAAAATGAGAAATTTCAAGATTGTGCGATTTGTAACCAAATGAAAACCGCCATTAGATTTTGAGTTTTGGGCAGGCTGATTTATCTGTCAAAGTGTGGGGAGCAATTCACAAATGATGGCTATCTTTTCATCATATTATAAAGAATATGCTTCTCTAATTAAGCTCATAAATTAGTTTAATTCTAATTTAATTAGAGCATAAATACATAATTGGGTTGTGTAACAGTCTTGGAGTCTTGGCGATTTATATACAAGCCACCATCAATCTTGGAGTGGGCTGCCAAGCAATTCCCGTTTGTATTTTGTACAAAGACAAAACTTCACCTTTTCAATTGCCATTGCTGAACACCATGTGCTTTCTTGGTGATTGAGTATGGACAGCCAGACCCAGCAACAGTAGATTAGATTTCAGGCTAAGTAATCATCTTAAATCTGATAAGTCAAAAGGGGGAAAGGCCAACGATTGGCTACTGCCCTTCATCCTCTTCATATTTTGAAAGGAAAAAAGAAAAAAGTAAAAAAAAAAAAAAAAAAAAAAAAAAAGGTTCTACAGAGCATCTCAAGATTCCAAGAAATAAGTAAAAATCACTTTTTTGCTTATTGGTATGGCTCAATCCCCTTCTTGATTTTTTACTCCGTATCTTTTATATTGGAATAAGTAAGTTTATGCTTTGATTCTTTGATTCTTGGTGCTTCTGTAGCATGATTTTCAGGAGGCTTCTTGGTTTCATGATGGGTTGCTTTGGATATGCTGGTAAGCCTACTGAGCCAAAAATTGAATCCAAAGCAGTTGTGGATGATCAACCAGTGGTCACATCACCAAGGGTTAGGCTCAGTGATGGCAGATTCTTGGCTTACAGGGAGAGAGGAGTCCCCAAGATTAAGTCCAGTTACAGAATAATTATTGTTCATGGCTTTGGGAGCTCCAAAGATATGAGCTTTATGGCTTCTGATGTAAACCCAATAATCTCTTTTCCCTTCTCTCTCTCTTTCTCTCAATCTCATGATACTGATTTAATTTGGCTCCTTTTAGCTCTAATTTCTGCTTATATCTATCATATCTTCTTGAATTTTGAATTTAATTCCTGGGGTTTGAATATTTCAGAAGTAGGAGTGAATTGAAGATGTATCATGTATATCTGGGCTTTACTTTGGGATTTCTTGAATGTGTGAAATTTCAAGTTGCTTTAGAATTAAGAATTGGTTGTCCAAATCTCAGATTTTCAGGCTTTCAGCAACAATATCATGGGGATTTTATCTGAAAATGGTCTATATTTTGTCATAAATCCCAATAAATCACCTGAAACACAAACTAAAATTGCTTTTTGTTGATCATGGTATAGAGCTTCATGGCAAGAAAACTTGTTTCCAATGTTGCTGTTGTTATTTGTGAGAGAGACCCTTGTTTAATGATCAGAGGTCACAACCTTGATGCTATGTTTTAGGTAATCAGGCTCAAGTTCCACTTTACTTGTGTTTTTGCCAATCACATGTTACATAGTTTAGCACCACTCCTCATAAGTTAGAAGAATAGATTAATAAAAAAACGAAAATTGTTGGAGCTACAGAGTATGTTATTGCTTATTTGAGTTGTAGCAGGAATGCATTGATTGATATTGCAGAACTGCTTGTAGAATGGTCTGATAGTGCTTTAGTTCCCCAGGAACTTCTTGATGAGTTGGGGGTATACCTCTTGATATATGATCGAGCTGGATATGGAGAGAGTGATCACAACCCCAAGCGCACATTAAAGAGCGAAGCATCTGATATTGAAGAACTAGCTGATCTGATGCAATTAGGACCCAAGTACTACGTAATAGGCGTCTCACTAGGATGTTACCCCGCCTGGAGTTGCCTCAAACGCATACCCAACAGGCATGCTCAACTTCACATTGTTTTGGTTCTTTGCGTTTCTGATTTTAGAACCGAATTTGTTTGACCTCGAAAAACATATACTTGCAGGCTTGCTGGAGTAGCACTAGTCGTCCCCTTTGTGAATTACAAATGGAGATCACTTCCGAATAATCTGACAAGAGATGATTACAGGAAACAATTATGCCAATGGGTAATATGGATAACACGCCATGCTCGGGGACTGTTACACTGGTGGCTGACACAGAGTATATTCCCTTCAGCCAGTGTTCTTGATCAAAACCCTCAATTCTTTTGCGAGAAAGACTTGGAGGTTTTGAAGAATACTCCAGGATACCAATTGTTCACTCAGGTAACTTCTGTTCCAATTATTCCCATCTGAAAATACATTGCCTGTTTGGCAAAGATTATAGATTGTTTTAGACTATAACTCGTAAGAAACTATTGATTTCACAACCTATATATAATCCATGATGATAAAACTTTACGAATTGGACCATTATAAAAGTTGTGAAGTTAAAGAACCTATCTGAGCTTCTGCCCTTGTTGCCTGAAAACAAAAGGTGGATAATCTCAAAAAGAAAGTGCTTCGCTTGGTCTAACAGGATGGATTGAGAAGTCGGAAAGTTTTTGACTCCCTCTGCCGGGACTGCAATGTAGCTTTTGGCAAGTGGGATTTCGACCCCTTGGAGCTAAGCAATCCATACCCCAAGAACGAAAGCTCGGTTCACATATGGCAAGGGTACAAGGACAAGGTTGTGCCCGTCGAATTGCAGAGGCATGTCTGGGAAAGGCTACCGTGGATTCGCTATCATGAAGTTCCAGATGGTGGGCATTTGCTTGTGTATGACACTGCAGTTTGTGAGGCCATATTGAGGTCTCTTTTACTTGGTGAAGATCCTTTACTATATAGGCCAAAACTAGACAGCTAAGTTTCCAGTGTTCAACATTCTTGTAAAATTGTATTCAAATGTGATTCTGTTGATAGTTTGATTTGTAGAAATGAAATACAAGTGTGGCAGTGGTTGCTGTTTGTTCACATTTCCAGATTGAATGATTAGGCAGAAACAGGGCAGTGAGATACTTCATGCAATGAAATTTAGGACTAAATTATGCCAAATGCCTTAGTGGTCGAGTGGCGTAGCTGTGACTTCTCAAATGAGAGGTTGGTTCAAATTTTAGTGTGAGGGCATTGACTCATTGTGCTTAGTCAACAGCATTCTTTTTTTTTTTTTGGCAGGGGAGTTTGAGGAGTATTTTTTAGGTGTGATTAAGAAAAAGAAAATAGGAGAAAAAAGAAAACAAATTTTTTTGATCAAAATGAGGGTCAAGCCCGATAGTAAGATCTGTTTAGAGTTTCATGGGCTTGGAGGCAATGTGATCCATAACTTGGCGGGGCAAATCCGTATGAAAACAAAACAAAGTTGAGTGTTTTTTAGCTTTGATTAAGAAAGAGAAGATAGGAGGATACAAAAAAAAAAAAACCAAAACAAAGTTGAATTAGAAAAGAAAAGAAAAAAACGAACGGAAAAGGTAGTTAACGCGCCGGGCATGTGCAGTGCACGTTCCCGGCTAGGCACGTGTTGTTCTTCACGCAAGGAGAGTGGCGAGATTCAAAGCATTAGCTGGGCCCCACAGTTTGCCAAAAACCACAAACTTGCCTGATGAGTTTGGACATTCTCTCTTCCCTCTCACTCTTTCATATTGACCAATTTTTTCTCAAAAATCGTGAATAATCCACTAAGGTGGAAGCCCTAATAAACATAATAGTTAAATTGTATGTAAAATAGTTAAAGTCGATGACTCAATTAATCACAAAATCACGAGGACTGTATTAGGTATTAACTCAAATTTTATTTACAAATATTTCTTATTAAATAAGGGAAAATAAGCAATAAAAAAGTACTGAGTAAGTTATAGATAATTGAAGTAATCTTATTAATGGAGTGAGATTCATGAGATTAGATGGGGATGATATTATCACCTTTGGGCGTTGATCTCGTGCTAAGTTAACAAACAGTTAATGATAGCTTGGCAGCCATTATCGCCCATCCGCTCTTGTCTTCTTCCTGTCTTCAATTTCTCCGTTCAAATCTCTTTCCCGCGATCTCCCTCTATATCCTCGCAAAACGCACTACACACTTCATCATGGAGTCGGAGCTTGGAATTTTGGTGTATTAGCTGTTAGAAGATGAGATTATAATGCTCACAGAAGTAGGCAATTTAGGGGTTTTGGAGCGTTTGGTTTGCTAGGAGATTAAGGTGATGTTGTGATGGATTTCGTTTTAGTTCTTTTCGCTGTGGATTTTGGTGATAATCAGCTCCTGTCACGTCTGCTCATGTGGTGGCGAGATTGGAGGAGGAAGTGGGCCAAGTGGCCATGGATTCTGGTGGCGTGGAAGCAGTAGAGACCTATTGGGTGCCCCTGCTCATGTGGTGGACATGCAGCATTAAGAATTGGAGTAAATTGGTTTCCATACTAACTTGAATTTGTTCTTAGCTTTGTTTGCCTTTCGGTTTTCACATTTTTTCCCCAATTTCCTTGAATGCTAAGGAGTAATTGTGAATTTTGTGATATCTTCTGTTACTTATTGCTAGAGGTGTTGGAATTTGAAGGCAATAAGGAGGCATGAGCTGGAGATTTAGTTCTTTATCTGAAATCTTATGCTCTGTTTGATGGCTACATTCAAAAGAGGGATAGACTTTGACAATGCAGTGAATTTCTTTCTTGTAGTGGATATTTCAGATAACTGCATTTATTAGGCTACTTAAAATACTTGGTGAAACGGTTGCTCTGAAACTTGTTACTTCATTCAGTCTTATTTCTTAAATGGTGTCTTTTGCTGTGTATATCATCTGAGATGATCATGTGTGATCTGTGGCTTGATCTGACCCTGAAATGATTGTGAAGGATTTAGGTGTGTTACATCCAGTTCTGAGAATGATGCTACCAGATGGAGTTCTATATTGTTGTCAGACTATCTCTATCTCCATTCTCCATATTGTTGTCAGACTGCTTCTCTCTGCTGCCACAGTTTCTTTTTTGGATGCTATCAGATGGGTAATGGGAAAAGCTTGTGCTCTTCTGAGTTGTGGAAAGGATTAGAGGTTCATCTTGATATCACTTCCAATGATTATAATATTGGATATGCACATCTGAAATTGGCCCATCCTTGATTACTGGAGAGCTGAAAATTTTCAAACAGAGTTTCCAATATTTCATAAGGAAGGTCTGGTAACTTTTTAAATCCCTTCTATGATCCCTTTGCTTGATTACCTTGGCATCTTAGGAAGTGAATTGATCTGCTTTTACTTGTGTAGAACTGAGGACTCGGGAATAGGGCAAAATGGTGGGACAATTTATTTGTGCATTAGATAAGTATGACTACTTTCAAAGATTTAAGAAGCAAAAATGGATCAATATCCCATCTTTGGGGGGATGGGCAGAGGTATTGAGACACTACATTTGTAACTAGACAAGTATGACTAAGCTTGAAGATGAGAGTAGTAAAAATATACTATATATCAATCTCCTATCTTATTTTGGATCCTCCATAGGAAAATTACTGAAGATAGGAAAATATATATTGTAATGTCCATCAAACGCATAAGATAGGGTGAAATGTAGGGAATTGCTTTGAAAACACAGCTGTTTATACCTTAAAAGATCTAACAATTAACAGAGTTCTATTTTCTTTTATTTTTTATTATTTTATAAGTAATTCACATAGCTCTATTTTAAAATAACATTTCTCAGGGGAAAATGCCTGTTTCATATTAATTTTCCTGATTCTCATATCATTGCCAAACACTAATATCATATTGTTGTAATCCATTTTTATGAAATTTGTCTGGCAGGTGCTGTCTTCTGTAAAGCATTTAACCATTAAAATGTGGATTAAAATACTTAACGATGGTAATAAGGGTTCTATCCAAAGAGAAGAAAAGATTGTGGTACTAGTGTACTACCTTATGGTGGTAAAGGGTGGAATAAAAAAAAAAGAAAGAAAGAGGGGAACTGATAACAGAGCCATAAATCTGTCAACATGTGAAACAAGCTATGCAGCTGAAGCCTAGCACTCTCTCAAAGTTGCTAGATGATCATGGTTTCAGCCTTTCAGGTACTTAGTACTTTTCCTTTGTATTTAGACTATTTCTTAGTTTGAGAGAGACTTTTCATCTTTACCGAAGTAACATGTCTTTCATATAAATATACTTATCTGAATCAGGGTAATTTAAATGAATAATCACTATCAAGTTTTCTATGAAGTTTCTCTTTGCATCTTAGTTCTGATGCATAAAATGCATACCTTCACTCTCTTATAAAAAGACAATGTTTCATAAAAAAATACAATTGTTCCCCTACAAAGTGTGCCTCCCAGCAATATTACTAAAACCATAAGTTTACTTACTATAGGTGATTGCCAATGATCATATATACAAGATCAAGGTTGCTGCTCCAAAAGTTTCATTTTCACTGCTATATTGCCTTATGTTCTACACTATGAAATGTATACATGGTAGTAGTTAATTAATTTATATACCTAATGGATGGTCATGACTAGTCCTCCCTTCACTCTGGAGGCCCGTACTTGTTATTTGAATAGAAGTGCATGTTAGTTTTATTTGTGGTTAGAGAGATTAGATAATGTGATAAGTACACATATACATGCTGTGAAAATTAAGTTTCTTGCTTTTCTGGAGTTCAAAACGAATCTTTAATTTGACAATGAGTGTTTTTCAATTTTATTTCAATAGAAAATGTTGATGTCATATATTTCAAATAAGTAAGAGAAAATTAAGTGCAGAAATTTTAAAATGTCCTAGAAATTTAAGAAGTCCATTTATTTTTAATTTTTAGCTGAATTAAGTTCAATTGAAAAAAGAATTAATCTTTAGTTGAATACAATATATTTCTGTATCAAAAGGTTTTTCTTTCATTTCTGGTTGGATAAGTATGAATGAAATGATTTTTAGTAAGGGTTCGTTCATAATTAAAATTTCCTAAAATGGAATTACAAAGTTGATTTTATTGGCGCTCCGCAAATCTGCAGAGTTGATTCTCCCATTATTATTTATCTTTTTGGAGAATTAGAAAAATTATGTGGAGCGCCAATTACACCCTATAAATTCAGTCTTTTCGGTACACATTTTAGGGTTTCTTCACCTGCCGTTAATTGAAAAGCCAGCAGATGCACAACCTGCTATGGATATAGTCATATAGAGTCTGTGGAGTGGCTAGGCGTTTGACAAGATCAAGGTTTTTTGTTCTCCAAAAGAAGTGAGTGTTTCTTTTCAATTCTAGTTGTTGGAATCATTTCAAGTCTTAATTTTCATTTTCATTCTTATTGTTGTACTTCAATGCCCTAGAATTTTCTTTTTTCTTAATAGAGGCACATAGTAAAGGCTTCATACTATCTGGTATATGGAGACCATTTTCAATTAAAGAGGCCTTTTCTGGAAAGGAATTTTGATCCTTATTGAGGAAGGTCATGAATTTGAAGCATCATGTAGGATCTATTGGTTAATTCCTTGTTTAATATTGTTGATCATATAATATAATATAAACATAAATGTGCAGGGGTTCGAATCTCCGCGCACACGTGAGGGGATGTAAGCTTTTAGTTGAGATGGAGCACATGCCTCAATTTGGTATCAGAGCCTCAAATGACCTTTGACATGGCTCTGATACCAAATTGAAGCATGTGACCTTTGACATGACTCTGATACCAAATTGGAGCATGTGCTCCATCTCAACTAAAAGCTTAAGCTGATAGTTGGACTGCACATTTTATGTTTATATTTATTTATGCTTAACAAATATGTAAATGGTTTATAAGAAAATCATACACCATCGTCTGGCTAATTTGAAATGTGTTATTAAATTGACAACCACCAACTTTTAAAGCTTTAGCTTGTGATGAAATATTAAGAATTTCTGTGATTCTGTCTAATTGTTATACAAGAAGCTAATTTTGATGAACCATGGTCATCCGATGCCCTTGTAAAACTTATTTGATTTTATTTGCTTAGGCACAACTTTCATATCTCTGGTTCCTTGATATCTGCCCTTGGTTTTCAGCTGTTGTTTAAAAGTAAAATGGAAAACCTTGACTCTACATCAGAGAGCAGATAAACCTCATAACTTTGAAATTAGAGGATAACTGGATGTATTATTGATATTTAGGCAATAAGCATTTTATTGATCTTTGTGTAGGTTAATCTAGGCTTATATTAACTTTGTTGCATAGGGTACTGCTATAAATGGAAATTTTTTTTTCAGATCTATTATGTTAAATGAGCATGAGTTGTGGAAGAATTTCCTAAAGGCTGTGCTTGACTATATTTGCAACTAGTATTAGAAGAGATTATTTGAATTTAAACTAACTGTAGATTTATCAATATAGCACAAAATTGTTTCTTGAAGTTGAATGTAGAAAAATGAGTGTTCTTAGACTTACTTAGTATTATGTTATTAAGGAGGTCAGGCGTAGCCCACCTCTTCTTGTGTTTTCTGCATTGTAGACTATAAATTGGTATCTCCTCTCCAGCTTAAGATGGTTTACCTTTTCCCCTTAAATAAAGAGAGTAAAAAAGAGCAAGCAGGTCTGATATTGATTTTGTTGTTTCTCATGCATTTTTTTGTGAATCTTCACCAGGTGCAAAGCTGAAGAGGATCCAAAGAGCAAGTTCTGTAATTCTGTAAAGTGGTATGATATGGTGAATCCACCTGCAGGTATTCAATCTTTACCTCAGGTTCTTGGAGAAACAAATGGAAGCCAAAATTTGATTTTGGAATCTGAAAAAGATAAAAAATTTCCAGAATCTATGAAGTTGTTTGCTGATAATATTGACCACAGGCTCATCTCCTCTACAACATCAAGCACAGGGGGAATACTTACAAATTTCCCTGTCTTGGAAAAGAATGTGACTTCATTGTCATCTCAATGTTGTCTAACATCTGAGGATAGTCCAAGAACAAATATTTGTGGGGCTCATGATCCATCTATAGTTGTTCCATCAAATGTTAATGGTTCTTTAAATGCTGACTACAAAGTTAAAACATCGGTATGGCCTTCACAGAAGATATTACATTCTAAGGTAGAAGCTGAATATGATGTGCAAGGACAAGAAATGTTTTCCTCCTCAACTATGACAGCTGAAACTATATTGAAAGAGAAAACAAAGCACTTAACCACAAAGAGGCAAAATCATAGCACAAGGTTAGAGTGAAAAAAAAGATTCTTATAAGTTCTTTATGTAATCTTTCTGTTTACACTTTTGCTAAATATCTCAATGTAATTTCAGGAAGTGTGATAATGCTCCTCCAAAGATGAGGCGTCATAACGTTACTATTCAAGCTGGGCAGAGTCCAGTTGACAGTTCTCTAAATTTGAAAGGTATAGCTAGTTATAAGAGTGTTGTTATGATAAAGGTATAGCTAGTCGTGCATACTCAAATGCAAAAGTATATGGAGTGTTGTTAAAGATCTGTGCCAGTTGTAGCAAAATTATATGATAAAGTTCATTTTATAGACCTAACTATTTAACGTTTCACTATAAAGAAATGAGCTTGTACATGGTTTTTAGCGGTAATGATGACATACATAAGTTAACTGTTCAGGTGCATCAGACATTGATCATAAAGAGCTGGTAGCAGTTGCAAACATGGTTCATGTTGCCAAAAGTATGCACCAGAACTTCTATTTCCATACATTCTCTTTATAACTATTTTGATGAGTGTTATAATAGTGTTACTTTCTATCTGCAGGAGTTGCCTCTGATACCCCATATTGGAGTGAAATGGAAATTTTCTTTGCTTCTGTCAGTCCAGAGGACTTAGATTTTCTGAATAAACAAGTACATACTTTATATAATTATATTTCATAGATATGTTGCTTATCCAATTTCCAGGATGATTTTTTTTAGTACCACCTTTTGCAATTTTTTACTTTTCGACAGATGAATCTTTCATTCAAATTCAGAGAGCGGCCGTCCGAAATGTTGGTAGATGAAAATGCAACACTAGTGTGTTTGTATTTCTTTTTGTTTCATTTTGATGCAAATCAGTGGTTTGGTTAATAACCAAGGCTGAGAAAAAATAAGATGGAATCTAGTTGTACTAAAGTGAGAAAAATGATTTTCTAAGATTGCATTTTTTACAGAGGAATACACTGCCCTATATATATACATGCTAGACTACACAAAACCCTATTTTGGTTTCATCTGCCATAATAGTTCCTATGGTTTCATATGCTACAACAGTTCATAGGGTTTCATCTGCCATAATAGTTCCTATTGTTTCATATGCTACAACACTAGTCAATCATTTTCCTGGCTTCTAATCATGGTCTGACTTTTGCTGTTACAGGGTCTCAAGGAAATAGAAGGAGATAGTAAAAAACACGAAAATGGCAAAGCACAAGTTTCAGTTGACTCTGATCCTTTATTTCAAGGAGCCCAGAGTATGAGTAGATTGGACAGAGGTCCCTCATTAACCCAGAGAGTTCTTTCAGCTGTGATTGTTGAAGATGAAGTTGAAGACTTGTACAATCAGAATGAAGGAAGTATTTCCTTTCAGTGCACAAATGATACCCCTGACCATGGTTCACTTGATGTTATGGCGAATGATCCAAATAATTGCAACAGAGTATTAACTGAAGTTGAGTTGGGAGTGGATTTGCAGGCTCCATATAATTGCTTGCTGGATGAAGTTTCCTGTAATAGGAATATTGCATCTCATACTCAAAGTAATCAATATGAATCAAGTTCATCCCATTGCAATGAAAGCTCATCAAATGGTTTCTTGCCATTTCCAGCTAGAGGAGATTTTCCTGTGATTTCCAAAGAGGATTCTGGTTCAAAATTTTCTTCAAAGCTTGGCACATCTGATATATCATCCTGCAGTTCCCAGTATCAAATGCTTCCGCTTGATGATAAAATACGAATGGAGCTACAGAGCATTGGCATACCTCTGGACTCCATGGTACTTAATGATGTTTAATTTTTATTCCATCACATATGGCTTTTATGCTATCTTTTCTTATATATATGGCATAATTTTAACAGGCTTGCCCACCCTTGGAGGAAAAATCTGTTGATCAAGAAATTGTGGAACTTAAAGTGGAGTTGGATAAACAGGTCAATTCCTTACACATTTCACATATCTCCAAACCAAAACTCTTATGATTTGTGGGGTTTTTATCTCCTTTCTTGACCCTCTAGGACTTGTAAATTCTGATACTTCAGGATTTGGGATCTTAGCTTTGCCCATACAAGAAAACTGAAAAACAAAAACTGTCTGTGTATTCCAAAATGGAAGTTGGATAAAGTTTAATGATTGATTTAGGTCAATGAAGATGAATAATTTATGTTGATGCTGTTATAATCAGTACATTGGTGGTGATTTTACCTAACTCTAGAGTGCTGGTTATGGTGATTAAATAATTGTCTGAATCTTTATTTAGTTCAGTTTTCTATTTGCTGGATCTTAAAGTTTCAATGAATTGCATTACTTTTCATTTCTGGGAATTGTGTTACTTGTCATCTTTCATGGAATAACTATTTATTTTATTTTATTTTTTGAGTAGTGAAATTTCTATTGATTTTAAACCTGAAAATATTCATTAGGGTATAAAGAAGACACAAATCTTGAGCCAAATTGATGAAGCCATTCAGCATGAAAGTCAAGAGGAGAAAAAGTACAGTCTACTTTTGTGAATGGATCCTATTTGATAACAGCGCCTGGATATTATGGTGTTCATATTGTAATGAGCAAGTCTGTTTTGCAGGAACGTTGAGCAGGAAGCAATGAACCTACTTCTCATCACGGCATACAAAAAGCTGATGGTAATTGATATTGATTTCTTCTCTGTAATTGAAGATATATGGAGTAACTATGGGGCATTTAGGGTTCTCTTTTTCCATGCTTTTAAATTGATGGTCTTTCATAATTTTCAATTTATGGTGGCATTTACACTCTGTGCTCCTATTCTGTTTCCTCAGTCGTTATGCAAAGTGGGCAATACTTAACCTTTAGCAACCTGTGGGGGGAGGGAGCTGGGCGTAAATAGGAAAATGCCTTATGTTGATGCAAATCTGCAGTTCTATTTAGCTCCCCAATTTAGATGCATCATTTTCTTTATATCAAAGAGTTCATGTCAATAATTAAAAAAAAAATGCAGGCTACTAGAGGTGGTAATTCATCAAGAAAAGCTGCTAGTAAAGTAGTAGAAGGAAAGACAAAGGCTTTTGCCAATCGTACTCTTGTTAGATACAAGGAATATGAAAGTACAGGAAAGAGTTGCTTCAGTGAGCCCGAGTTGAAAGAAATCCTTTTCTCCCCTCCATGCAAAAAGGATATGAAGTCTGCACTGAGTACATTTCGAAGGAATTTCATTGGTGGCTGCCGCAAAAAGGCAACCCGGCGTAAATCTTACCCCAGATATAAAGGTTTATTCTTCTGCTTCCCTTTCTTTCATATTGTTCTGCTTCAATTCCCTTTCATCTATTGACTATTGTAGTATTGGACTTGATGATTAAAGCCCAAAGTTAATTTTCCAGTGATGCCTTTTTATTCATTTAATTCATTCATGTCTTCTTAGTGCTCTTGTTTTGATTTACATACAGCAAAAAGCGGTGCTTCAAATGCTGGTAAAGCTGCTGCTTCCTCATCAGGAGGCGGGGTTCAGACAGGAGAGTCATCTGGTTCAAAGGTGCGGTCAAAGCGTTCATCCTCAGTAGCATCATTGAAAGATGATCCCTCCTCCTCCTCGGGTAGGGTGAAGAGAAAGAAATCCTCAGTGAGTGATGAGGTGGAGCTCCTCCATGCCCCCAAAGCAATAGGAATAGAAATAGGAGCAGTAAATGGAAAGAGAAGTAGTTCAAGTAGGAGGGCTGCAGAAGCAGAATGTTGTGGGAGGTTGAAAAACAAAGCAGTAGAGGAGGAAGAAGTGGATGATGTTTTAGCATGGGAAAGTGAGCTTCACGAAGTGCCGATCTATTTGGACCCAGCTATTGAGGATCTGAGCAAAACTTTGAGCATTGTTGTGACTGAGAAAGCTCCATCTGAAGTTAGCGGCATGCATGATCTGGAAGGAGGTTGGTATGGTGGGGATGATGACCTCACCACATTGCTCAATATTGATGAAGACGACATGACGGAATTGGACTATGCGCTACGGTGCCCATGGATGACCTTTGGGAGTCCATCTCATAAATAATTCCATCTTGCTTCAATTCGCTATTTTACATGCATGCATTTTAATTTGCAACATACGTTTACCCCATAAACATCAAGGATCGGGTTGAGCCCATCTAAATAATTTCCATTTTACAAAAATGGACACCTCAGATTTCAACATAAACCTTTTTTTTTTTTTAAATGACTTATCAGCCAGTTTATTTTTCTCTATGGAAGTTTGGAATTCTCTTTGGATTTAAATGAGAAGACATTTTCTTGAAATATCCTTTATATCTCTGCTATTTTCGCATATCCTTTATATGCTTTTCTATTATTTTCTGTATTTTCCTTTTCAATTCATGATGCCTGTCACTCGCCGTGATGAGTTGGTTTATTTATTGATAGCCGATGAACACTCATCTCCTGTCACAGCTCACACGCAACATTTGAAAAAAAAAAGTAGTTTAGTATTTTTTACTTAATGATTTAAAACTGTATATGGATATTACAATATTTAATTTTCATCCCACTTTACGGCATGGGATGGTGTAGTGTATGATCAATCAAATTATTATATTATCATTTGAGCATCATTGTGTATGTGCTTCCACATTATTAGGATTTGTTAGAACTCTTTGTTGTATTAGACTAGGATTCTATTCCATCCTGTGACTGTTGTATTATGATTATAGTCTCTACTTGTTTATATTCTCTGTACTATTCTCTGTTGCTCATGTTCTTACAATGGGCAATAATTCGTTATCCACCGTTATCCACCGCACACCACTTTGTTTCAATCAAACTTAATGTTTGGAATTATCTGTTCTGGCGAACTCAATTAGTTCCATTCGTAAGAATCTGTTAGGGTTTGTTGATGGATCTATACCTTGTCCATCCGTGGTGGTGCCTGCTCGTGATGCATGGATTCAATAGGGTCAAGCGATCCTTTCCATGATGTTCTCATCCACATTATCATTCATCATTACAATGCAACATTTTCTAGTACTTGTCAAAAATTATTGATATGATTGCATCAAACGTATATAAACTTGTTGTATGTCCTATACAAGCTAAGATTGATTGTTAAATCGTATATCAATACTGCCAGTACAATGCATCTATTTGAATTTGCAGATTGTAACAAATCAATTGTGTAGCTTTTATATTTCACTTATCTAGGAGACTAGCTAGGTTCGTTGGGGAAAAACTATATTGCACATATTTTTTGGGATTTTTTTTTTTTTTATCATTACTATATAGTATATATTAGGGTAGGTATAGGACTTGGGGTTTCAATTTTATAGAATAAGATTCTCATCAGCATTGCATATATAATAAGGATTAATAATAGAACAATTAATGAATAAATAAAACACGAATATTATTATTTCATATCCTACCCTAATAACACAACTAATAATTAGTCCTATCTAACTAACTATCATCCCTCCCTAGCTAACATCTGTGAACTAGCTCTAACTATACTACTCAACATACGAAATCTGATCTATGTCTGAAACTCAACGTTGACTATGAAAGACAGTTTCCCATCGCCAACCATCACTGTATGCGCACCAGAAGTCAAAAGATTATAACCCTTATAATCCACAAACCCCAAACTCTTACAACCATCCACTACAAACTTAACCTTTTCCTTCTTCCCCTCCGCCACAAACACCTTCTCGAACGCAATCACCTGTTTCTGAGGCGCCGCCGCCACTTGCGGCGGCGGGATCCAGTACACCATCACCACCTCACTGCCGTCTCTCTCCCCGGCGTTCTCTACCTCCACCTCGAACTCCACCTTGTGGGCTTCGTTGCAGTCCAGGTCGTCGATCAGCACCGCCGGGCACGGCGAGAAGTGCGAGCCGGCGGTGTAGTTGACGTCGCGGCAGTGCTGGAACTTGTTGAGCTTTACGTTGAGTTTCCTCTGGGGGGCGGTTAGGTGGTAGTTGAAGACGGTGTAGCTCAGGCCGTAGCCGAATGGATACACGGTTGCGCCGTTGAAGAATTTGTATGTTCTCCCCGGATAGCCTAGGGTTTCCACTGCCCTTAATGGCATTGATGTCATGGGAAGTGCATCGGTGTAGCTTGCTTCATGCCATGTTAATGGCAGCTTTCCTCCTATATATTATATATTGTAAGCAAAACCAATTAAAAATAAAAACATACTGATTTTCAAAAATAAAAAATAAAAACATACTATTCACTTAGTAACCAGAATGTAGGCCGTCCACATTAATGAATTTTGGACTAGTTTTTAAGGACAAGTGAGTGTGGTGGTAGAAAGAATCTGGCAAACATGAGTTTTTGTGAGACCCACCGGAGTGAGTTTTTGGTGGGACTCCGTGCTGGGCTAAACCACACCAAAAACCTCACTATTGAGAATACCCTAAAAAGCATGCAGTATAATAGTCTCCTTGCTGAGCACGTGCAATGCCCGCTTGGCACTTCAAACCACACCAGGTTTGATATAGCCGATTAGACAATATAAGTAACCTAGTTAAGCTAGTTTACCTTGGTCCTCCTGATTTGATATAGCCGGTTAGACAATAAAAGTAACTTAGTTAGACTAGTTTACCTTGGTCCTTTACTACTTCGGTTAGAGGTCAGACCACACTTAGCTTAAGGGGGAGTGACTTGTCACCCAAAAAAAACATTTATACATATACCTGGGTTATAATTTCCAAACACAATATCAGCAATGGCGCGGCCACCTTCTTCTCCGGGGTAACCTGCCCATAAGATTGCCTGAATCTTGGGATTCTTTTTAGCAAAAGAGATGTCAACACCGCCACCGGACATTACAACAAGGATAACAGGTCCTTTGGAGTCAGCAGCCACTTGGCTAACTAGTTGTGTTTGGTAGCCAGGGAGGAGAAGATCCACTCTATCCCTATCCTCAGCCTCAACGCTCAAATCTAATCCCACCACAACCACCGTGGCATCCGCCTTCTTCGCCGCCCTCACTGCTGGGAATATCAAACTCTCATTCTTGCAATGGACATTAGCACACCCCATTTCGTGATAAACTCTGGTGTATCCCGTGAACCCTGCAATTGGTGTCGTATACTTACATGGAACTCCTACAAAAGAAATTATATCAAACAGTTATTATCTAATAACTAATTTACCAAACAACTATCAGCCAATCAGTTAACCGGGCTTATATATACCTTCATAATTGCCAATCATGGCTTTAGTGGCATTTGCATGGGGCCCCACAACTGCTAGGGTTTTAACGTTGGCAGAGTCCAAAGGCAATGTGTTGTTATCGTTCTTGAGAAGAACAATTCCTTGTCTTGCTGCTTGGGCTGCCAGCTCAATGTGATCCTCAGAGCAAATGTCATCATGTCCAAGACTATCAAACTTGGGGCTTCCATCAAAGAACCCTAATCTCATCAGGGTTGTGTACAGGTACTTTAAGGCCTTGTCAATTTCTGACTCTCTCACTTTCCCACTCTCCACTGCATTGGCAGCAAACTTTGTGTAGTAATTCCCACAGTCCAAATCCAAACCTACAAATTAAAAACCAACCAAAAATATTATAGTATGCCCTGTGTTTTGTCTTAATTAAAAGTTTTGAAATTTGTAGCATGATATATGCTAAATATATAGGTGCTAAAGATATTAAACTCGCCTGCTTTAAGTGCTTGTGAAACAGCATCTTCTGGTTCATCATTTAGCCACTTTTGATCATCCAAAATTACTTCAATAGAATCACAGTCTGAAACTATGTATCTAGAAATAGAAATTAAAGAAAACTAGTTCAGTTACACTTGAATAGAATAGAATGATAATTAAGAATTGAATTGAATATACTATCTAGTTATCTAGTATAGGTTAGACAATATAATATTATATTGTACTACATACAGTACCCATGAAGATTCCAGTCTCCTCGTACTGTGTCTTTAAGAAGCTTAGTATCAGTGCATGTTGGGATGCCGTTAATCCGGTTGAATGAACACATCACACTACTCGCATCACCCTCTTTCACACACATTTCAAATGGCTTAAGAAATGTCTCCATCATATCTTGCTCAGTCACCTATTATATTATATTATATTCAATTCGAAAATGAATATATATATAGTTCAATTAATTCTACATATGCATGATTTTAAGATATATTGTGTGTACGTACCCTTGCATCGAAATGTAGACGGTCTATCCCTTGCCAAGGATCCAAATCATAAGCTGCATAATGCTTGCAACACGCAGCAACCTTAAGAGGTCTCGAGCTCAAATCTGTAACGTTTTCGGTCCCTTCAATATCTTGAAGTCCCCTAACAAAGTTAACAGAATATGTGCCCACCACAAATGGATCTTCGCCTGGTGTCTCTAAGATTCTTCCCCATCGTGGATCCCTTACCACGTTAATATTTGGACTCCAAAACGTCAGCCCAGCATTTCCTAGGTTGTGCATGGCTCTTGCTTCTGTCGAAACAACCTTAAAAAAACAACAATTAATTAGTCAATTAGTTCTAATTTAGTATGTATACTAGACTAGAATAGGATAAACTTCATTTACCTGGCCAATAGTTTTCCACAAGGACTGATTGAAAGTTGCGGCCGTAGTGATGACCATGGGGAAGCTAGTGGCGCCAGGAACAACCTCGTCAAAGTAAGAACCTTTTCTGTCGTTGTTTCCGATGAAAGAAACACCGTGCAACGCCTCAGACCACCACTCGTAACTAGGCAATCCGATCCTAGCAACGCCGTAGGCATTGTCCCCAAGCTGTTGAGCTTTCTCCAACAGTGTCATTCTGTCTACCAAATCTTTCACCCTAACGGAAAAAGATAGTGACGAATCACAGAACGCAAAATCTTTCATGTTTAACCCTAGCTGTTCAAACCTAGATGGATGACAAACATGGCGAGTTTGATTGAAACTCGCATCATTTATGGTGTTCATGTCATCCTTAGCTAAAGTAGTTATGGCGAACAGAGAAAGCAAAAGCAGTGAAATGAAAACACTAACTCTTGCCATTGCTATATATAGATTGATCAAAATGTATTTGTTGAATGTGATGAAATGTGTAGAGTGACACTCACTTATATATAATATATATGCAAATTTAGGGTGTGATGAGACTTTAATTTAGATTATTCATTAACTAAAATTAAGATTAGCATGCATTATCTAAAAATAATCCTTGCCAAACACTAATGATAAATTCATTCTCTTTATTATCCATGATTTTAGATTAGAAGGTTTTAGAGTTGGTAGAGTTTGATTAGGATTGGATTCTCATCAATATATTATATTTATTCATGATTTCCTTTTTCTAAATATTATAGATAACTATTTGATTTATATATTGTGTATAAACTTTTTTTTTTTTTTTTGAAATATATACTCATTATCCTTTATAAGGTAGTATTCATTCTATTTGTGTATGGACTTATTAAATTATAATTATATGCATAGTTGAGTTAATTAGTTTTTTAATTCATATATAATGCAAAATATGTAAGGATTAAATATTAAAAATTGCAAAATGGCATCCAATTATTATATAATAAGTTAAATTACAAATGTAAATACATTTATAAAAGCAATAGTGTTAAAAAATCTATGGGCATTTATTTATATTGTGAGCATTGCTTTGTGTAAATTTATATAATCAATCAATTCTTTTTATTCTTTTCCATCGTCCCATCCCTTGTATAGAAAAAATCTATAGCTCTATATAGTTCAAGGAAAAAAAAAATTCTTCTATTTTTTATAAAAGGTTTTACAAAATTTCAGTTTCCATTAAAATGTTAGAGAACATGTTTAATTGTAATTAGTTTTTCAATTTATGAAATATAAAACTATTTAAAATTGTAACCTGAGTGAGTGAATGGTCAGTGTCAGATCAATGGTATTAAACATTGGTGGGCATCGAGTTGGCGGGCTTGATGCCAGTAAAAGATTAGTATATCAAAATACAATTAAAGCATGTTGATAAATGATAATGATGTTTAATGCTATCTAAATCTAATAACACCCAATTAGTAGGCTAGCTTATAATGGTATTTAAAGCATTTTGTCGATCGTAAAGTATATAATAATGATTTTGTGTATTTTTTTTTCTCGACAAATCTAACGTTAAGAATGTGGGTAATCATCAACAGAAGCTTGTTAGTTAATTGGTTGTACAAAATCTTAACTGAAAGACATACGAAAAGCTCACCATTTGTTTAACTTAAAGCAACAATCATGTTTTCAACTCGTTGCTTTATGAGTATGATTCACAAGACGACCAGCTTTATCCTTTTTAAATAATTTTCTAACCCAATTGACCAAATTCAATGAGCAATAAGTGACCAAAGACTAGGAAGTCCAACAATCCCCATTCATACCATCCGATAGGTGTGAATCGCAAATTTTGCATACTAATAAAACAATCTGCGAACACCGCAATTCATTTTATTTCTCGGGGAATCCTGTTTTTTTGTTGATCATAGGGAGTGGTTTTCTCAACCTCCTCTGATGTAGTTTCCCGGGAAGTTTATTAATATATTGTTGTTTGGTGTTCAAAAATATTCAAAATAATCTGAACTACTCATTTCATCAAATAATTGGATAGATATCTTTTAATTACCGTTATATGCCTATCAAATGAGACTACCTCTTTTCAGGACTTCCCTGAAAATGCACACAAGCTGAACACAGACTAAATTGTGTACAATTCACCCAGCTAAATGCACACAATTTATCATGTGTACATTCGTGTGCATTTACAAAGGGTATTACGGGAATATATTTATATATATATATATTGAAAGTCTACCTTCTACTCAACCATGCATGAATTAGGTTTTGAGTAAACAACAAATTAAATTAATTAATGACATGGCCGTCTCTTCATGCACATCAAGAGCTAGCAGTTTTTCTTTTGTTTTTTGTCAGAATATATTGTGCATACATTCCAACTTGAAAGAAGACAAATGCATATATAGTGTGGACATATATTTCAATTTTCTACTCATTTCCGATCCCTGTGTCCTTTGTGCCTTAAATAACTTTCACAACCACTTCATCATCATATTATAACAGTCACAAATCAGGTTAACATCACACCGAGAGTCAAGACTCAAAGTTAAAACAAAAATTATTAGACGGTATATATATGTAATAATATATATATTAAGATGTATATATTACTCGTAAAGTCGTAATATAATATCTTGCATTTTACATTGCTTCAGTCTTCGCTTTTTAGTTTTACATAGCTTCCTCGTGCACATAAAATTGGTTCATATGTACAAGATGGTGAAATGATATGGCTAGCGACTAAGAGATCTAGAATCAAAAGAAATTCCTATATTAATTTCACCTAAAGTACGCGACCAATGCACAGTAGGAAGCCATGGGATTTGATGATTTTAAGGTTTACCTATCAGCTGGTTTTACAATGATCAGAAGTTTGCGAATTGGTTGTGAGAGTTTTGCACCATTTGTAGCTCCGTAGTTGCTTGGCAAGCGCCATTGTCAATCACCAACGTTGTCCTAAACAAAACATTCAACGTACTAAAATCAGTCATCAATTCAAGGAAAACCATCAATACCCTAAACCCTAAACCTAAAAAGCAGTAAAAAAATTCCTGTTGGGGTTGCTCTTACTCTCGTGGACGAGATATCCAAAGGGAGCTGAGAGCCCGAAGCCGGCCATAGTACTCTCCAATCACCAAGAAACACCTAACCGCTTGTCTAACCGTCAGTATCCGGCACAACTGATGAAGGGTTTGTTGTCTTAAATTATCAGCCTGCAAGAACACAAACTATTTCAGATGATGATCAAGTCAAATTTTTACAGAGGGCCCCCTGGTGGCCATGCTAGTTCCTGTCAACAAACATCCAAAGGAGCTAAAACACACAACATTGTCATATATAAAAGCATTGGACTCTTCCAATCATTTAATATTAAGGCTGCGTCCAATCTTTAACTAGTCTGTTCACATGATCCCTAGCTATAGCGATATATATTATTTCTTTTTGGCTTGATATGTCTAGCAAGGGCTCATATTTGCACACACATCGCTTTCAATACAACCAAAATTCACTTCTCACTAAAAACAACAGTAGTGGACATGAAAACTGTACCGTGATAATAATGTCTGCTATAATAAACTATGCAGCTGCAGGTTTTGTACTCTAGCATAGAATATAATACCCACATGATGACATGATTACGCCAAACAAAACTAAATTAGTACTAAATTGTCTCAAAAGTAACCTATGAGCACACAAAGAATTGCCTAATAACCAATCCATAATCTGCTAATTACCTGAGACTGCAATTCCAAACTGATGTATTGCCATCTTTTTGGGTGAAGATGGAAACTCACATCCACTACTCAGGGTGTACATAAATCCTGCCTTGTGACCCTAGCGGGCAAAGGTCTACAAGGAGGTTAATAACCTTATGTATTCCCCATATCTGACGGATTCAAATCAAGAAGGCTAATAGGCCGTTCACACTAGAAGTTGAACTTGGGACCTAACCAATTTGGCTGGGCCGGGGTTTGCCACATGTATTGTCATCTTTAATTTGGTTGAGGGATCTATGATGGGATTCCATAGCTTTCATTGAAAATAACACATAGAAAGATAAAGGCCTCTCCATGATTGGTGTCATTTTTGTAAAGTTATAGAATCAAGGGATTGCTTCAGGCAGAAGTATTCTTCTTTAGTCTCAGAATGACAAGTATCTTGTCCCTACCTTAAAGTTTGTTTTGATTAGAGGATGTTTTAAGGTATAGTAATACCTAATTAAGAAGTGATACGGCAGGGTACCATAATGTCTGGTTGACATGCAAGCATCCCTTCATTAATACTTTTGGAACTTTTGGTAATGTCATGAGGCCAGAAGGAAAGGAGAAAGGTGATGGATGGGAAAAATGAAAGGGATAAAAAAGAGAGGGATTCTACTTGGCCCTCTCATATATAGCCTCTGATCCAATTCATTCTAACTTTTTTTCTCCTTTAAAGTTTAAAGTCATGTTGTAGACAGAGACTTGAAGCCACAGAGATTGAAGAGATTTGTGAGGATATCTTGCCAGGGTCCCTTCCTCTAAAGGTAGGCCATCCTAGTGGGGAACCAAGTTGATAAAAAGCCAAGCCTAAAGAAGCCTTTCCTCTTAGGGCGGTTATACATATATATAGGTATACATATCCACACACTTATTTGTCTTTTCATAATTAAAAGATTGTACCCTAACTCGAAAGTCCCTATCTAAAGACTTGGTGGATCATAAGAAGTAAATCTAGTCTAGCTAGAATAAGTCTCAACGGCTTATAGATTCCCTAATGGGTAGGAATTGTACCACGCACCCTGCTGTTAATTACTAGCAAAGTAAAGCTATTAATTCTCTTTGAATTGATCAACCAGTTGAATTGACAATGTGCTGTGAAAGCTCGTATGGTCTAAGTTAATGTACGCTACCGGAGTAGAAGTTCGAGGGTTAATAGTTGTATAGATAGGATATACTTGTATTACAAGTTAAAACTCGACGAGAATAATTTACCTGGCGAATGAAGCCTTCAAGATTTGAGAGCTTGCCTAGTGCAATGGCCATATGATGCATACCATCATTGAGTGAGCCACTAGCAATGGTCTCAACTAAAGAGTGTTGCAGTTGATCCAATCCCTGGGTAAGAGCCTCCTCTGCTTGTTGAGTAGAATGTTGAAGGCTGTATATCCCCATAACTTGCTGTTCTGTCAAGGGGTCTAACTGCCCACACAGCATCTGATCCATCAACTCAAAAAAACATCATGTTATTACAAACATTGAACATAAAACTTGTCAATTTCAATTCAATTCCTTAAAAAATGAAAAAATACCTTGATTAGCTCGGATGGCCTAAAACCACCCATCCAGAGAAAACACCGCTCAGCCTGAGTCATCCACATTCCGGTGATGAGATGGAAAACATCAGTCTTTGCCGCCACCCCTTTTAGCCGGAAAATCTCGTCGTAGTGGGCAATGTAGCCATCAATAATCACCCTCAGATCATCATCTGATAAATGGGCCTGCAGGGCTGTTCTAAGTTCAGACATGTGCCTATGATCATCCTCTAACCATCTTGCATATTCCATGTCAAAAATGGCAGCCCCTGAAAATTAATTAGTATAATATTCATCACTTTTTTAAATTAAAGAAGAGGACAATATTCATTCTTAATTTCAATTCTCAAAACATTAAACAAGAAATGCTAAAGTACAAAACGTAATTGTCTGCCCCAAACCTAATGTTTTGGACACATTCATCAGAACACTCTAAAAAGATAAAACAAATGGGGTGGTAAAAAAAGGGTGGCATGTAGTGGCCATGGATGAAGATTCTGGTCAAACCAATATCTTGAAATTTACTATGATTTGGTGCTGACTATTCAGAATCAGAGAAAGGCAGCAGAAGATAGACTAAAGTTACAGTCAAATGCAGGAGTTATTTTGTCTTGAGATGCCCTGCATGTAGTCCAACATCTCATAAGTGATTATAATTACTATGTTTGACCCATGAAACATCACTCATAGGAAATTCAGTTTCAGGTTGCTACTTAAGGTCAGAGGTTATGACTTTTAGCCCGAATTAAACACGATAATCATTAACCAGTTGGTATATTTTCTCTACACCATCTTTAAGCATCAAATATCAAAAAAACAAATGTTGACAATACCCGATACAATTCACCTATAAGTATCAGATATTAGAAAAATAACATTAGTAAGATACAATTCAAATAACAGTTATAAAAAAAAAACAGTTATAAGTAATGTGAATTGACACTATAAAAAGACATACCAGAGCTGATGCCGGCACTAGCCGCCGCACCACCTCCCACGAGGATTCCCTGTTCATGACAACAAAAGACGACCAAAGTAAAAACCATGGAATCCATTGTTTTCAATTCAAATTAAAGATTACAACGACGACGTTGGGAATGTAATCAACCTGGGACCGTGCTCTTTGAAGCTCCTGTTCTAGCTGAGCAAGCCGTATCCTACTGGTTTCTAGTTGCTGTACATAGGCCTGGACAGCAAAATTTACCAATTTACCTTAGCTTTCCTTTACAGATAAAAAATTTATTAAATTTCAGTTCAAAGAATGCAACTTTAATTTACACACCTTTTTCCTTAGCCTGCTTTTTCTTGCAGCTTCTCTATTCTGAGCTAAACGCCTCAGTGTCTGAAACCAAAAATGATCAATAAAAAAAAACATCAATAATAATAATAAATAAAAGAATTTAAAAATATAGGAAATATGGAGATAAGCATAGATATATCAATGTCAGCACCTTAGCATCAAGATTTCTATCAGAGGATGAAGCAGCACCCTTTCTCTACAAAAGTCAGCCCCATAAAATAAAATAAAATAATAAGTAAATAATAGTCTAGACTGATTAAACAAAATAAAATAATTAACCAATCAATATCTTTGTTTAATGTTATTTACCATTTTACCCTCGTAGTAATTTCATATATATTTTTTTAAGTAAATGATAATGAGATTAGAGTTGATAAAAATGAGATTACAGGAGCAAATCAGAGTGGGTTTTTCCAATTCCAAGAAAGAAGACAAGGAGTTGAACAAGAGTTGTGGGAATTTGAGAAAGGACAGTTTCATTAACACAGGACAATACTACACCAAAGACTTGTCCTTTCATTTTCTTTGTTTTTCTCATCAACAGTTATAATAAGCTAAGGTAAAAAGGGGAAATAGTATAATTGCTGTGAAGATTCTCTATCTTTTTCTCCTAATACCATGTCAGAATGAACAGCAGAGAATCACCCAGAAAGCAGGAAGATAATTCTCACCCTTTGATTTGGTTTGAGCAATTGGTGGGATTTGTGAGTGTGACCTCTCAAAGATAGAATCAACAAGTTTTTTGTATTTTTTAAAAAGAGCAACTTTATGGATTGGTACTACTGAGCAATGAGGGTGCAACAACAATAACAAAGATGCCAACTTTTTGGGGTATGCCTATGCCTAGGAATGGCAATAGAGGCCCATTTTAGAGAAAAAAAAATTATGGGGAATTCGAGTTCGGATGAAATTGTCATTCCTAAAATTCGAGAGAAATAAACTAACCTTATCTTGAGTGGGGTGTTTAGGAGGTGGTTGATCAGCATTTCCCCCAGGGGCAGGGGAGTCACTTGTTGCCATCTCTGTTTGTAGAAACTGAGGTTGTCTTTGGTAGTCAAAGGATTGTTGGTCTGAAGCCTTTGTGCTAATGGAGGATTCTGGTCCCTCTGCTCTGTTTGCAAAAGCATTCAAACCACACCCTGAATCACCACTGTCTTCTCCTCCTGATCTTGAACTCCCTCCTCCCTGTATGCAAACCATCAAGTTATAATCTTTTGATTATTCCCAGAATTTAAGAAAACATCACTCTCAAGATCACATTGGATGTGCAGCTAGCTAGGTAGCAAGGAAATACCCTAGGAGGGGTGGGATGGAATCTAGTAGGCCAAGATGGGAACATTTCCAGAGTAGGTGCAGGTCTATCTGCATATAAAGCTGCACAGAATCACAAAAGCAAAATCTCTTAGGATCATCAAATATTTATATAAAACTGAAAAAAGGCAAAGAACCAGAGAAAAATTTTCACTTTTTTTGGTTTAATTTTAATTTTTCTGCAGTTATGGAGTTAGTAAATCATGCAAGCAGGCCAGGTTTCCTTGTTTGAAACCCCACGCCATCCAAGTCTTGAGCCAAGAATGATTACTATACTGTATTGGAAATGGTAAGCCTTAGCTTTGTGGACATATTCAAACAACCCCCCCTACCCCCTCCCCCCACCCCCTACCCATCTCTGTTCCTCTGTATGTACTTTGCAAACGTCAGAAAAAGGAGAGGTAAAAGCATACAATCTTTAGCTTCATCATTTTTGTTCATCTTTACTCCTTGCAGAACAATAGCTTCTTCCAGCTCCCCAAAATCAAAAGATGATGATCCTTCTTGCCCACTAACCAAAACCAAAACCATATATATATATCAGAACTCAATGAATATTTATATAAATAAAAAAACTTTTTGGACTTAAATTATTCTCAGCCATTTTCAAGAACTGGCTGAAACAGTGAAGCCAGAAGGTATATAATAATAAGAAGATGTATATATAGTAGGAGATATTACTTGGGTGTGGAGTGGAACATGAAGCTTGTAGTGGCCGGATTTGGGCCGCCGTGAAAAAGAGCATAAGGCATGTTATGGTGGTGGTGTGAATGGCCAGTCTTTCCAGCTTTCTGATCACTGGCAGCCATGCAAAGCAGCCCAGTTTTAGATCATCCCTCTGTTACTTGTTAATAATATTCAAGAAAAGCAGGAATAGACCCAATAGTAATACACACAACACAAGGGAAACAAAATGATGATTTTGTAGAAAGTATTAACAGAAAAGTATTATTTTGCATGAATTTTTTTTTTTTCCAGAAAGTTTACCTCACAGTACAGTTTTCAATGAAAGTGAGAGAAGAGGAAGATGAGCTAGCCAGCAAATGAGAACTTGATAATAAGAAGCAAGAAAGCTCTAAAGCTTTGTTGTCAAGTGTTTATATATATATATAAATGAAACAGGAGCCAAACAATAGGGTCTTCTGTGCACTTTCTACTCTCTCTCTCTCTCTCTATATCTCTCAGTGAAGAAAGCTTGTCTGATCATTCAGATTGGTTTTTCTTTTTATGTCCTTTTTCTGGAGTAACAATTATTATTTTCACATTTTTTTTTGCGACCAATCCAATGGTAGAGAAGATCTTGTAGACTTGTAGTACTTGCAAAACCTGTTTCAGACCATCTGTCATTGCAGGGGGGCTTCAACTTTCAAAACCCAAAAAGAATAAAATAAAAAATAAAAAACAAAACCAACAAAAAAACATATAAACAAGAAAGAAAGAAAAAAAAAAAACCCTAAAACATAGTGAAAGGATAATAGTCTACTTCAATAGTAGTCACAATACGTTGGCTTGAATCTTTTTGAAGAAGAAAATATGAATTTGTTCTAGTGTTGATATTCGACTATTTGTGTACAAGCACTTTAGAGAACGTAAAATTATAGTAACACATCTATTATAAAGTAATGGTAAGTGTACAAATATTTAAAAAAGATTAATGCTTACTCCCTCATAAACAAATCTCTACTTGTCAATTACTTGTATTGTTTGTTCACCATATTATTCCCAAATTAGGCTACCCCATATTACTATTATGCTGTTTAGAACCAAAAAAAATGTTGTAAAAAAAAAAACCAAAAAAAAATTATAACTTTCTCTCTCTAACCGCCAGTGCTATCTAATTGGCTGCTTGTTGGAGTCTTACACAATTGCCACGTACTACCTACCCCTATTTCTCCGTTATTCAATCCTGACTCTCCTAACTTAATTATTATGTAAAACACGACATTAATCATTCATAATTTTCTTAATCATTTTCTGTGCTTTTAACGTTCAAAATAATTAGTCACAAAAACCACAAATAATGTTTGATTACTATGTTATCTACTTATCTATTCACATTATAATTTTGAATTAAAGTAGGCAATAATTTATATTTAAAAAAATTAATTTGATTTGATTATTTTTTGTCCAAACCTTTAATTAACAAAAACATGATATTTAAGTAGTAATTAAGCATATAATTTTTTTTTGAAAAAATATAATTAGGAAAGGTGATTGTGGTGATAATTATTGAGTATTATAATCCGGTCCATATATATATAAATATGGTTTGAAATGGATTTGTTTGGTATTATTATTTGATTTATTGATGGCTCAACATCCAATCCCTGTCATCAACTAAAACCAAAACCACCATGCCACCCCAAGATTCTTTTTCTCTTAGTAGAAATATTAAAATTTTATTCACTGGTGCAGATTGGACTTCCTAACATCTTCATTTATTAATGTCGTGCATTGTTTGGAGCTTAATTTGGATCACATTAGGTATGCTAAATAATTAATCATATTAATCTTAGTATTGAAATTATCGTACACCATAATCACACTTTTTACCTCTAAACCCTTCATTTTTTATTAACTAATATTAAATATTTAATTTGCTTGTGTTTTTTTATACATCAGCCAATAAAAAGAACAAGACAAAAACTAAGAAAAATAAAATCCAACTCGGTGACTCATAACCCATACTGGTAAACTCGTGTCCATTTACATACAATGTTCACAATTTGAATTGTAAACATTTAGTATGTAAATTGTTAATATTCAATATATAAATTGTAAATATTTAATATGTAAATTGTGTATTTTGGACCAAGATCCACCTTGCAAGGTGGACCGGGTCCACAGAATAATTTGCCACTCACAACTTTGACTCCACAGCACAGGAGCCAATCCTTGTAGCCCAATTAAACATATATGTCTAACACTTTTAGGAGTAGTGAAAGTCTAGAATTCAATGAGATCTAGACACCTAAGTATATCTAGAATAGTTTATGCTATTGTTATGATGATAAATTGTATATACAATAAAAGATAAAATTTTAAGTTATATATAATAATGGGTTTGCTTTGTGTTATGACAAAATTTTAAGATTCTGTATCAAAAGGTGTTGGCTTAAGTGAAAGGAGTTTGAATCGCTTAAACATGTAATGAAATATTAATTTAAACTCATTTGTATACATCAACACAAAAACCATATGTTTGTTTGCATCAATCAGGGCACAGGGGAGGGCACCTTGTGGACACTATTTATTCAATGTTTTTAATTTTTTTTTTAAGAGGATAAAGATTGTGATTATAAGCCGCCATCATCATATATAAGTTTTTCATGTATACTAATGGTAAGAAACAAAATGAAAAATAAAAACAAAGAGCTCTGCTTGGACGTTTGGAGAAGCAATGGACCATATTATTATATATATACTTACATAATTAGTACTTCTGTGACTAAATGAACTAATTAGGGGAGGGTAGTGGATAAAGACCTTAGGGAATGGACCCATAATTTATTTATTTATTATAGAGGATATGATAATGTGGATTACAAATACTCAATGCATTGTTTGTCATTTATATATATGATCAATAAATTAAAGTTTTGCAAATAATTATATGCCCCCATATACCCCCAATAATTCCTTCCTAAAACCAATCATTGGACATTGAAATAGGTTTGGTCCAATGGATTAGGTGCATGTATACTTTGGAGTTCTTCAACTAGCTTGTTATTATGTTTTCTCATATTGAAAAAACATGGCATGTTCACCAGGTGAAAATCTGTGGAAACATATAAATTAAGGTTTCCATTTCATCTATGAATTCATAGCTTCAATGCTCCAAGTATTCTGTGAAAAAGCAAATATGTTTTAAATGCATGCATTAGGGTTAGTAGTCCATATGGGACAATCCTCAACCAAGCTGTTCAGACAGTTGATTTAGTAACCACAAGGTTCCAAGTTCAACTCTCCGAAAAAGTTATCTATATATTGGTCTTCTTGATTTGAGCCGATTAGTTATAGACAATTTAGGCTAGTTGCACACCAGCCTTCAAGTAGCGACTGCAGATGACTTTTTCATAAAGGGTTAGTGCGTGATCCACACATGTGACATGTGGAAATTTATGTATGAGAATATATAAAGGTTTCCATTTGATCTAACATTCCTTTGAATTCATGGCCCTCTTTATAGTTGCTTGCTTCTCTGTACCACAAAGCTAAGGTGATTGGTTTAGACCAAATCATGTTCAAATGTATCATTGTATATATGTGTGTGGGTGGCTTCAAAATTCACAAATCTTATCAGGTTATATGGGAATAAGACATTGCTTGTCACCTAAGCATGGAATTGAACTTATTATTAATTAGTATAATGTATAGTTGAAATACACCAACTTGCTTTTTCCTAGATTCTTTTAATTTAGTAATCATCATAGTCCAAAGAGAGGTAGACATTAATGGTGGGGGTGTTGGAGGGGGGGGGGGGGGTTNGGGGGGGGGGGGGGGGTGTTAGGGCTGATAAAAATCATCTCTTCTTGTGATGGAGTCTCCCTTATCAATTGTCATATTAATTAACAAGTCAATAGATAATTTTGCATTCATGATGACATTTAGGATGCCCATAATGTTTTGTTGAGAGGATTATAGTCAATAAAGAATCTCCATAATGTTTTCAAGTTCATGAATCATTAAAATTAATTATTTGATCCAATCAATCTCCTATGAAGGCACATTTTGTCTTGTGCATTCAAGTTTTTAGCTTAATTATATGATACAAATTTTTGAAAATAACATTTCCACTAGTATATTAAGCTTCAAGTGTCATTAATTCTTAAGCGACAAATATAATCATATCGCAAACAAATTGAATTTTATTACGGAACGAATTAGGTAAACTTGCCTTTAGGTGAATTTGCGTACGACATATGTACTCTCACCATGGCAAAATTCATTAGATTTGATTCGGGTCACACTCATAGAGTTTGAGTCTTACTCAGTGAAAATCAGCATGCTTCAAAGTTTTTTAACATTCTTATTCTTTTAGTAGATCTAAAGTTACACAATATCGTAAGGCACAAAATATATCCACAAATTTATCCTACATTTGGTCTATCGAGAGAGTATTGACAAAAATAGAATTCGTGACTATTTATGTACAAAAATCATGTTTCACTCACTTGATCAATCTTTTCTAGGGCTTTGTGATAACATTCTTTGACTCTTGAATTTATTTTATTAATGATGGTGGGTTAAGGTAATTGAATGGTCAAAATATTCCAAAGTAATTCGTATACACAACAGCAAAATGGTTCTTTGGGTAAGTAGTTTGAGTGAATCCATACCCTACCTTTTATGTCTTAAAATTAATCAATTACTAACAATCAAGTCTTACACTTCAAAATCTCAGAAAGAATTTGGAAAATAATAATAATAATAATAATAATAATAATAATAATAAAGGATTATTTGGGTTTGACTTAACTTCCTACAACAACAATATCATCTTTCTGAACTGGTCAAACCCATGTAACATGCTCTTGAAGTGTTGTTTAGTTCATTATTAAATGAACATCAACTTTAACTAATACAAAAACTTCTATAGTATTGTATTATAGCCTAAAATGAAAAAAAAAATGTTAAAAGCGCCTGTAAAACATTATACCGTTTATTTTTCCATAGAACCAAATACCCAACCACTACTATATATATGATTGTCAGATTCTTTCAATGATAAAAGAGTATCAAATGTTGGTAGCATTTGGCAGAGCAGCAGACATTAGCTTATCCTTCATTGAAAACAATTACTATAAAAAAAACCACAATGTGGAAGGTTGCATGCATATACTGATATACATCCACCCCACAACCTTCTCAAGACAAAAACCTCAAACAGGGAAACATGTATAGTTAGCAAGTCAAACAAAAATAATTTAAGAAAACATGAAACAAAGTAAATGGATAATGAAAACTATTCTCCAATTCATTTATTTTGGTTACCAAATCACACTGTTGAACAGAGTCAGAGACTGCATGGCAAAACAGCATAGTTTAACTTAGCAGCTAGAAAGTTTATGACTGGATTTCCGCTGAGAATAAATCTCATCCAGAGTACTGATCTTGACCAAAATCTCTATGATAATTGCTGATCGAGTGATTAATTTGAGTTCAAACATTTCAAAGAGGAGAAAAAGAGAGCCGTTATTTTGAGGTCGAAAAATGATTATATATGAGTTCGAATATTACAACAGAACATCTGCAGAATGCAGTCTCAGAGCCATTATGACCCAATAAAATAAGTTTTATTCAAAATCAATTGAAAAAAAAATGCCTCCATTCTGATTGATGAGCAGCGTTCCTGTCAATTTATTCGGATGGCCTTTGTCCCAAAACTGGAATATCCTCGTAACGCTTCTGCATTTTGATAGTGTGAGCATTTCAGTTGAAAATTTAAGCAAGTGCGATAATCCCAATAAAATTCATCAGAAAAAAACAAAAGCACTAATAAATGAAATTTAGAAGAGCATGAGTGATATTCTAACAGCAATGATAGAATAAGCAGAAAATAATAGCAAAGGGAAAAGTTTCTCCACCACAAATTCCAGGAGGCACAAGGTATTAGGTGAGAGTTGGTCCAGAGGGAATTGGAAGGTAGTGGATGGAAATATTGGACAGCCATCATTCTCTAATTTTATGTCAGGAAGAAAAAAAAAAGATAAGGATTGCTCATAGTGATAGATTGAAGCTTACAGAAGGCATGAAGCAGGGGAAGAAATCTAGGAATCAAGACCTAGGTACATATTTATCCTTCCTCACTCTTATTGGACATAATTAATGATTATATAGAAGAATCCGCAAGAATGTTAGGGAAAAGTGTCACAGCATGGGTTCTCCAAACTGGGCTAAAATATTATAAAATTCAAAGGGCACCATTCAATAATAATAACTGATGGCATGCTTAAAGTAGGTATAACTGACAAAATTATGATAGTGAATTATTTGAAATGAGGAAGAGGACAGCAATGCTAACTTATGAGTGGATAGTGGATACAACTACAAAACTAGAAAGCTAGGGATAGTGGATTATATTTTTGTGGTATGGATTGTCAACAAACTAATTCAAGTCATGTCAGTGTTAACAGGCAACAGTTCTGTCAGGAAACTTAGAGCACGGAATTAGGAGAAAGTGATGATGATGAGATGGACTGGCTGACATAGAGGGTTGATTGAATGTTGGGTTTGGCAGAAGTGCAGGTGCTATCAGAGTTCGCTAGGCTTTTTGCTATGCTAAAGCATATATGAACAATGATCCCAAGAATGGGAAGCCAGCTACTAAGTAGGAGACGATGACATCAGAGTTGATTAAGAAAAATGGGTTGACAACCAAGGAAATCAATAGAAATGTGCGGGAAAGTGAAACCCATACATTCTTAGAGTGTGAAGCTAAAAAACGCAATAGTGTCCCTAACAGTTGGTGCAGAAAGAGCGAAGTGAAGCACATGTTTTACCACAGAAAGCAAGCAGCGAACCAAAGGTGCAGAAAGCTATTTTAACTTTAAATCATGCAGAAAGACAAGAGAAGAAAGAAAAGAACACATAAAATGTTTGCACATGCTGCAGAAGCCAGACACAGAATACATAGTTATTAAAAGCGATGTTGTTCACATGAGCCATAAACTAACATTTACAATAATGGTATTTTAAGTTTTGCGTCTCAAATTAGCCATAGAAAGATAAAAATTTATTTGCAGGTTAAGTCTTTTGAATTGCTTCGTTAGATTAACACAAACAAATTGTATACGCATCATTCTAAATAAAGCAGTTTAACCGAGACTTCTAAATAAATCAAAGCAAACAGTAAACAAAATATATAAACGCTACTTTAACAAACATATATAACCATTTTATAAATAATTTGGTTTTAATGACATCATCAAATAACTAACTGCTCTAACAAGTTTATTGTAATCTCCGGGCTTGCACTGCTGCATTAGGGGAGAAAATAGACAAATATTTTTTGAAGAACAGAGATTCAGCTCTTTTTATAAGTTTGATATCCCAGCACTTTGCACATTAATTTGGAGCCTAACTCCATTATTCACTGATTAGAACCCAGTATTTGCTCATTTATATACACATGAACAATCATATAGTACAATGAAATTAAAAAAGAACACATTTTTAGGAGCATAAGAATAAAAGTTCCAATTTTGCATATAAGCATTTGAACATGATTGAAAAAATTGGATCATACACATAACTAGACAAGTTAATTAAAGGATCTACAAACTAGCAAAACAGTAGGTGGAAAGCGATGAACAATACCCCAACATTGTTTTGCTCCCAGAGCTTCTTAACCCCATAATCCACCGCCTGCAATTACAATTTATAGGAAATTAAACCAAAAAAAAAAATAAAAATCAAAATAAGCTCAACAAAATTCAATTTCTACTTGTTGCATATGCTTCAAATTATTCAGATCCAAAAAATCCATTCACGTCAAATCTATACATGATACGTATGCATGTATTTGTACTGACCCTTTCGCCGATGAAAGCTCCGGCGATTACGAAAGTAACGTAGACAGAGTTGCGCCGCATGATGACTCTGTAAAGGCCTTCGAGAAGGCCGCTGCCACTCCTCCGAGCTGCCGCCGATGATTCCATTGCTCTGCCGTGTGGAGAATCTCAAAAAATGAGTTTGATGATACTCTGAGTTACCTGTATTACCAGCATTGGAGGTCTACCCACAACTTTGTTCGGGTCTGGGCATGGGTCGGTTCGGATTAGGGCCCATTCGACCTTTTCTGCCCAATTCAAATATATTGACAGATTTAGCCTTAGCCCAATGGCCCAAACTTAGAACTTATGTATGTTAAGTATGCGTGACAGACAACTGAGTACTATTATTTATAATGTAGTATCTATTCATAGCTACTTTCTCAACCTACTGAAGCATAAAGAGTCAACTGAGCAATATCAACATATGAACATATAATATATGAAGCACATTTTTGTAATGTAATATATGTTTATACATACTTTTTCAGTTGAGATTGTAATATATGTTTATACATAATTTTGAAGTACACAGAGTTAATATTGCCTCTACTGAATTTTAATCTCATGATTTTTTATATAGAAAGTTATTATATGTCATCTGAGCATAAAGTGGTTGGTCATTGAAGTGAAGAATTTCGTGGGGCAAAGTGATGAAATAACCAAAGCCAACTCCTTAGTCATGCCAACCAAACGACCCTTAAGGGAGTAAATACACGTGTAAGTATAAAAACCCGTGGAAGGAAAAAAGGTGCGTCACTGACTCACTGTATATATGCAGGCGTGAGGCGATTCGTCGGCTCTGGACGGAGTTTAGATCATCGAGCCATCTGTCTTTCTATAAATCCTCATTTTGGAGCCACTTTTCTAGGCGCTGATTCCTCCACTGTGACGCTTTAATCTCTCATTAGCTCATTCTTGAGTCCACAATCACAAATCCCGTCTTGGTAATCTTCTCATTTCCTCGTTCTTTCCGCCGTTGTTTATTTTCTGTGTTTATCTTTATGAACTCTAAGTAGCATGTTTGATGTTCTTTTGACTTCTCAATCTGAAAATGTTGCGTCTATAGATACGGATTGTTTGAATTTTACTGTTTTAGATTTTCATATATCTGTATGATCTAGGAGTAATTATTGTATTTTTCTGGCGGTTTTGATTTATTAGCATTGCTACATTGGTGTTCCCGTTTAGGTAACAGAGTATTCTTGATATCGTATTGTTTACTTGATTTATAAATGGATTAGAGTAGCATGCAGAACATTTGGGGATTTTTCTTTTCATTTTCAATTTGAAGATTGAGTTATGTAACCTTGGGGAATTTATTGCTAAGTTTAATTTGTTCTTCTTTGGTTGTTCTGATTAAGTATATAGATCTAATGGCTTGTCTAATTAAATTCTTTGATATCTTAATTCAATGTTGATGTTATTGCATAATGGGTTTGGTAAATTTAAAGTCACTTTCTAAGTGATCTGTTGAGCAAGTAGTATGAATGTGGCATATGAGAGGAGTGGCCTTTATGAGAATTACACTATAATAAGCTAATTGGCCAGTTGCATGAATGAGTGTTTTGAAATATTGATTTTATCCAACCATGGTTTTGAGTTCAATCTTTCTTTTTGAATGAAGGAATGGTTATGTGTTGGAGCCACAGATATATTATACAATTTCATTCTTATTTTGCGTTTTTAATCATTTCTGTAATGTATTGGCATCATTCGTTCTTGTTAGAATCTGTGGAAGAGTATCTTAGACTATGATTTCTTCTAGGACTAGGAAGTACACTGGATAGAACATGAATGAATTATTTGGTGAAAAAAATATGGATCAGACCTTTGAGTGTAATGAATTTGGAGGAAAAATATGGATTATGAATTGAGAATAGATAAACATCATATGGATATGCTTGAAGCAAGTATTGCTGTTCCTTGTTTTAATTCTGTATTTGTATCCCTTGAATAATTGTTTATAGTTTTCCTAGCTATTTAAGTGTCATGTTTTCAGGTAAACATGTCGACTGTCGGTCTCCCATCTAGTTGTGTGTCCATTCCTGCAACTCATGCTAGAACTAAGAGTGCCTCTGTCAAGTTCCCATCCTCTCCAGTGTCTATTAAAAGCACCACTAAATCTTTCAGTTTGAACTTGAAAGCTGACTCTCGCTTCAGAGCATCTGCAAATGCTGTATACAAGGTCAAGTTGATAGACCCTGATGGCAACGAGCAAGAGTTTGATGCACCTGCCGATGCTTACATCCTGGACTCTGCAGAGGCGGCAGGGATGGACCTGCCCTATTCTTGCAGGGCTGGTGCATGCTGCACTTGTGCTGGGAAGATCGCATCCGGTTCTGTTGATCAATCTGATGGATCGTTTCTTGATGACAACCAAATGGGAGAGGGATATTTGCTGACTTGTGTCTCTTACCCGACCTCAGATTGTGTGATTCACACTCACAAGGAGGGTGACCTTTTCTAGGTATTACTTCACAGCTTATTCCCTTGTAGCAGTTACATGACTTACAACAGTATGTTAGCTTGTTTTCTCTTCTTTTCTTGAATTGTCAGGATTATGATTCAATTGGCATTGCTTTCCCCCCTTCCAACATTTTTGTTTTGATTGGAATTCACGCCCTTCATATATACATACATAAACATAAAGACCCTCTCACAATGAGAGGAGACGGTCTCTCACAAAAATCATAGTAAGCATTAATTAATCTCGTCATTAGGTTCGAATCCACGTTCACCTCTGAGACTATCTCTTAGCCCAAAATGGGCCATCAAAAGGCGAACAAATGTATGAAACTCTCCACCTTTGGCCAGGTAGTAAACATCTCCTCTGCAATGGCTGGATGCATACACCAGCAGCCCTACCCACACTCGACTCAGACTTGCCCACAACACCCTAGGATTTATTCTTACATCTGATGTCTGGTTTTCAACATCTCTTGTATAAATGCTGCGACACTTGATCAAATCCCTTGCCAGTCCAACGCCCTTAGGCAACACTGATAGATTAATGTTCTCATTTTTATGCATCCCCTCTCTGTACTCATTCACCAAGTATTCGCAAGCTTCCCGTCTTTCTATGTCTGCAGAAATGTATTTACAATGTCATGGATCAGACTAGTTAATCTGTTGGGATTCATTTATAAAACAAAAAACATTTATGTACCTGCATCCTTGAAGGTATTGTCGAGGTCCTTTAGTGTGTGGTCGAATTCTTCCCAACATATATCCTTAAATCTTATTCCTATATGTCCGGGCACAGCAGACGTGATATTCCCTTCCATCACAAGAAGGAACGCCAAATACTCCGAGATTTGTTTGCATAGCCCTGCGTTCGGATCTTCTTCTTCCCCGGTGTCATCCATGGTGAAGAAGTAGCATATCTCTGTAGCGAGATGCAGAGTTAACACGAACTTGGCATAGTAATTCTGCTCGTTCTTGTGGTGCTCAACAGCGGGAAGTATAATCCTATTCATAATTATGGCGAGGTTTTGGGCGTCTTCATCCCCTTCTGCTGTGTGTTTTGACTGTTTTCCTTCCTTCTTCTTGATGTCATATAGAACCAGCTTCTTCAACCTTTGTTCAACCTTGGCAGTAGTTGTGTGCAGACACAAATCGATGCTGTCCTTGAGCGAAACATAGTCTAGTATCGGCTCCACATGTTTCCATCGTCTATTTAAGGAATGGTTGATCAGACTGTACTGTCGGATCTTCCCTGACCAACGCTTCTTCGCCGTAATCAATTCCTTTACTGCGTATATCATTCCCAGAATCGTCTTCTTCACTTGCAGCGACGGGGCCTTTGATGTCATTATTTTAACCATTGTCCACTCAGAGAATATGAGATGAGCAAAAGCTATGGCGTCCAACGCAAGAGCACAACCCAGCAAGTAATAGGTGACTTTAATGTCATGGAGACGAAGGTTTTGTTTGGAATGGCAGAAAAACATCACCGCGGCAGTTACAAGCAAAGCATGAGACACGAACCGGAATATGTATCCCAGGTAATTGTCCCAGTAGTACTGTACGGCAATCATCTTGGTGAACATGGCCTCGTACATGAAATTGAGCTCCACCTCCATAACCTTAAAAGCATCCTCTTCATCTATTCCGGAGAAAAACTCCTTGTCCTTCCCACACTCATCGTCGTGGACAAACGTGTGATCAATGATGAACCCTCTGAACGTTTGGTACCCCTCGTACCCCTTCCGGACAACCTCGTACCCCTTTAGGTCAACCTCGTACTCCTTCTCCACCAACAATTTTTGTCCCTGTTTTCTTGTTTTTTTCCGGATGGATCTCCTTAAAAACGTGAGAGATGCAAGGTGGAGGGAGTGGGTTCGCTCGATACACTTGACGATCCCGACGGCGAAGACGATCGCCGTGGGGACCCGCCATTCGCTTTGGAAGATTTTGAAGGTGAAGAAAACGGAGAGAACCGAGAAGACCTGAACAATGTGGGTGAGCATTTGGCGGCGCCATAAGTTGTTGTCCTCCATGGCCAATGCAGTGATGGTGTGGGGTCCGCCCAGGTGGACTAGCAGAAACGGCGCCCAGAAGGCCAAGATATCGTCGGATTTGTCGCTGCTGTTGATGAGCGTTAAGGCAAAGGTAGCAATGAAGGTTGCGAGGAGATATACGGACCAGATGACCAGAAACATGAAGTTGTTCTTGGACCATCTTCTCATGGGCGCCAGCACAACCAGCACCATTTGAAAGCCAAGGCTAGCCATAACGTAAGCTTGGATTTCCCATTTGTTCATTAAGTCCCTTAGTATGCGTTGAAACTCAAACTCCATAGTCTCCATTGCTGCATGTAGTGTTCTTGATGAGGTCTTATCCTTGTGTGTTCTTGTTATTAACTATTACGACGCACCATAAGGGGTTTCAAGTTATCTTTTGATGGGAGTGGCTTATTGGTTTGTTTTTTTTTTGTTTTTTTGTTTTGTTTTTTTTTTGTTTGAATTGATTAATTTTGAACCATCTAGGCTGGTTATGGCAATCAAAAAAAAAAAAAAAACAGAGAGAGAATATGTATAGGCAAAACAGCCAAGTCACTCAACTGTTTCTTCATTCAAACACCAAAATAGCATAACATGATATGCAAATATTCTTATTAAATTCCTAGCTTTGCTTAAACAATGGATGGTTTTTTGGTTTTTTCTCTCCATTTCCTCTACGTAACGTTATTCTCTTGTCTGATATGATACCACCGGCCACGTACTAGTTTCATAAATTTCTTGTTATATTCTGCTCATTCCTATAAAATCAATACATAATGTTGAGGAACAATATAATGGCTTAAGTAATATTGTTAGATATACGTGCATGTGTAACTAAAGAGTACAGTAATGCTAAATTTATTTTTGAAAAAAGAGTTGGATGGTTGTTGTGACTACCTAGCTCCTTTACAGATTTAATTTGGAGAGAGGCAACCATGATGTCCTCCTCTCCTGATCTTGGGACTTGGGAGGCAATCATGTCATATCCCCTTCCTTGTGCAATTAGTGTTGTAAAAATCGACTTAGGTTCCCTAGGTCGAGGGGATTTTCTCTCTAGGAGTCACTTAATCGGATAGTCGACCTGGCGCCAAACTCAATCGAGATATTATTATTTTTATTATATATATATATGTCCCATTGAGGTGAGAGCATCTCTTAACGTGAGAACATACGGACTTATTCAGTAATGAATAGTAAATTTTTCATGAATGCACAATAATTACTCCAGCTCTGTGACTACTATATGAATGCATAGCATCTACTACATGAATGCACTGTGTATTCATGTAGTAGTCACGGAGCTAGAGTAGTTATTGTGCATTCATGTAGAGCATACGTGCATTACTAAAGAAGTCAACATGTTCTCACGTTAAGAGATGTTCTCACCTGAAAATAAATAAATACACACACGCATATGCCTTGTTTATTTTTTCTTAGTCCACCGCATAAGCTCAATGCGGCCAACTAGAGCCTAGCACATTCTACAGCCTTGATGGCACGCAATGGAGGCCAGAATCATTTTTGAATGAGGTAGTGGCCTCCAACTCTCTCTCTCTCTCTCTCTCTTTTTTAATAATTCCGACTAAGCCTCCATGACATGCTAAATCATCCATTAAAAAGTGTAAATTTATCCAGGTAAAAATATATATATATATATATATATATATATATATATATATATATATATATTTCATATTTTTACTTAGTTTATGTTGTTATTACACATGTTTTTAGTTCAATGTCTCATCAATTGCACAAATTCAATAGTTTATTTAACACACTTTTTACAATATTTAAATTCAATAGTTTATTTAACACACACTTTTTACAGTATTTAAATAAATAAACCTTCAACACATCAAGCCAATTAAGGTAAAAAATTAGGGTTGATTATTTTTTTTAATTTTTCATCTGTAATTTCTTTGTGCAATTCTGCTGCAAGTTTGAATCCACCAGCAGTAGCACCTTCATCCTTGAACGCATCTCTGAGCCCAAAATGAACCATCAAAAGGCGGACAAACGTAAGAAGCTCTCCACCTTTGTTCAGATATTGAACGTCATCTCTGCAATGGCTGGCTCCATATAACAGCATCCCTATCCACACATGACTCACAACTTCCCACAATTCCTCCTCCGAACAGCGATCTTCATCATTGCCCTGTCCGTTTTCAACATCCTGTTCGTTCTGATGAGGATTATTGTTGTCTGCAGGATTTGGTCTGCAGCAGCTTTTCAAATGCTTTGCAAGTTTAATAGCTTCGGACAATATAGACTTATTATCATTAGTTTTTGCAGTAGTTCCATCTTCACTTGGATTTTCGCTGTCATCTTTCAACTTTAATTCTAGCAGCTGTTTACAAACTTCTCCCCGCTTCTTATCTTCCCATTTCATTCTGAGTTTTTCCGACCTTGTGCGCTCCGTATGACATGTATCTGTATGTAATGGCATGGCCGGAGAAGTGGTGACATTAAAAAACATTTAAGGGTGTTTCAAAAAAAAAAAAAAAACATTTAAGGATTCAATTACATTTTGGTTTATAATTGAATGGTGTATTTAACATTTATACCAAAATTCTACAATTTTATAGAGATGGGGGCCGGGGTAGGTACCTGCTGCTGCTGCATTATTGTTTCTGTTCCGGTTGGCAAGGGTAATAATGGCTGCATCCTTGAAGTCACTGAGTTTTGCAGAGATGATGGCGCTGATGTGGCCCAGCAAATGGTGTCCAGGACATCTTGTTTTGGGCAACTCGTCCTTAATTTTTTTAATGGTGTGATCAACTTCTTCCCGGCATATGTCTTTGAATCTCAATCCTATGTTTCCGGGGACTGTGGAAGTGAGTTTCCCCTCCATTGCCAGAAAGTACACCAAATATTCCGAAATATTTCTGCATATCTCTTTATAATTTGGTTCCTTTTTTTCTTTCGCAGGTTTTCCGGTAGTGAAATAGCATATCTCCGTAGCAACATGCCAAATTAACACACAATTGTTGTAGTGATGATAATCCTCCTGGGGAGCGGAACATGACATTAGTTGTTGTTCACCGCCGCCTTGGCCTTCCTCCTCCGGCAGCTTCGCCTTGTTCTTGATGGCACGGAAAAGCCGCTCGAGCAGGTGGCAATCAACCTTCTCAATTTTAGTGTACTGCCACGCATCAAGTCTATCTCTGATGAGGCTCAAGCGGTTGATTATAGTGTCCAACGGTTTCCACCGTTGCTTAGAGGAGTGGTTGATCAAGCTGTATTGTCGGATTCGTTTGGACCAACGTTTTTTGGACCAAACCCATGTATGTATCTTGTGGATGAGTTTCATTATGATCCCCGAAATCCAGCTTCTCATCTGATCACAATAATATCTCTTCTTCTTCTCCTCCTTCATTAGAGCTACAGTCCACTCAGAAAAAACCAGCTTCACATTAGCCACAAAATCTAACACAACTGCACCGCCCAGCAACAGATAAGTAATACAGAGGTAAAGAGGAGTAGCGCCCACTTCGGACTTGTCACAGAAGTAAAACGTGATGATCACCGCTACAAGTAAAACATGAACCACAAATCGGTATGCATATCCGATTGAATTTATCCACTGGACGGCAGCCATCTTGGTGAACATGGACTCATACATGAAGTTGAGTTCCACTTCCAGGATTGCATACGCGGTCTTATGATCTAGCTTCCAAAACACCTCCTTAACCGCCACTAGTTTATCCTCAATGTGGATAAACGCATGATCCAAGATGAATCCTTTGAAGAGTTTGTAGTATATGTAACCGCTGTGGATGATCTCCATTTTGTCCGGATTATTCGCCACCAACGCCTCCTCCGTTTCCTTACTTAAAGAAGAAGAAGAAGGATTATTTTCGAGCATTGACCTCCTCATATGGTACACAGATGCCAAGTAAAGGGAGTGGATCCGTTCAGTGTACTTCACAATTCCGGCTGAGAAGACGATCCAGGCGGAGATGGCTAAGCAGCGGTGGTTGTAGATTTTGTAGCGGTAGAAAACAAGGAGAACGGAGAAAGACTGAACAATGAGGGTGAGGAGTTGGCGGTGCCATAAGTTGTTGTCTTCTATGTCGAAGGAGGTGATGGCGTGGGGGCCGCCCAAGTGGAGCAAGAGGAAGGGTGCCCAGAAAGCCTCCAGGAGGGACGATTGGTCGTCGGAGTTGCTATTGATGAGGGCTATGCCGAAGGTGGCAAAGTAGTCGGCAAGTAAATAGGCACACCAGATTTTTATATGGGTGGACCCTCTCTTTCTCCTTTTTCTCAACGGCCCAAGGAATTCCAGCACGCACTGGAACCCAAGACTAGCCACAACAATGGCATAGATGTTCCAGTTCCCCCATATCCGCTGCACAAACTTTTGAATATGTCTAAGTGGAATCATCATCGTTGGCGTCGTCATCTCCGACTCTATACTATATCATAGTGGAAAAGAGATAATCAGAACCAACCTAGCTAACACCTCCACAAAATTGAGTGTTGTCCCCTTATAGTAATTCCAATAAACAAAAAATTGAATGGCATGTTTGGTTGGATAGAAAATAGTTTCCAAAAAGTTGAGGAAAATGAAAGATTATGTTGTTTGGTTGGATGGAAAATGATTTCCATGGAATTTGACTTTCCAAAGAAGAAGGAAAACAAATTCCTTAGTAGAGTTAGGTATTTTGTTTTCTAAGGGAGGTGGGAAGAAAGTATAAGCTTTGGACTATTTTACCCTCAACCAACTTTATTAATTACACATGTATATATCGCCAAATCATTATTTCTAAGGGCATATTGGTCTTTATATTCATAATTCCTTACCATTCAAAATCCAACCAAACAATGGAATTTATATTCCCAGTAATTTCTTTTCCACCAACCAAACGTGGAATTTGTTTTCCTGGTAATTTGTTTTCCATGGAATTTGAATTTCATTTTCTTCAAATATTTTCCAGCGAACCAAACGGGCTGTAAGAGTTTAATTGGAGGAATTGAAATTCCATAATACATCAAAACAAAGTTTAGAGTGTGAGAATCAAATTGTCCCGATAATAATCTTAACATTTTATAAGTCCTTATAGTAATTCAATTCGTTCTTACAAAATAATGTAATTTGAATTTATATTTTTGCTAAGATCAAACGCTTATCACTTACACTAAAAGCTATAGCCTAGCTAGTGGTGAAGGCACAACTCTATTTCTTTATAGACGACCACCTTAGCGGCATAAATGGTAAGGGTTTGATTTAACAAGTCGTACCAGAGCCAGGTTATTAGGGGTTTGAGTGCCAGTAAAATTGGTTGGTCTCGTAAAGACCAAGTCTAGCACCATGTGACTAGGAGATAATTGTGCGGAGATAAGTAAAAGCTAAAGGTCAAGTCCAGCACATCGTGTCTGGAAAATGTGATGGCTGTTTATAAGGAAATAAATTTACGCATTCACTACTAGCTATAGCTTTTGGCATAAGGGGTATGTGCTTGATTCTAACAATTTTATTTCCACTTCATTCATTTTCTAGGAAACTAAGCTACATGCAATTTCTTTCCACATAATTCCCTCCTTACGATCAAACGGAAGCAACACTGGATTTACTCATATCATGTATATTTTTCTGATTGATTGCGGTATGTATTCTGGGTCTTCAATTTATAATTAGTTTGATTTCTAAATTTTATAAGTTTTATTGGCATTACTATACTTTTTAAATACATTAGCAAGAAATAAGCCATCCAATAACCAAAAACAATTAAATTAAATTACATAAATCTAGACAAAACAATGCCCACATATAGTATTAGCAATGAATAACAGACTTAAACCATTTGGAGGATTAGAGTATTTAAATCATTAATTAAGCATATATATGTATTGTTTAGCTCATGGCTGCAACATATTAGAAGGCATATATATAACACAGAGATATGTATACACATATAAAATGGAGTAAGCTTACCTGGTTCCTGTGTTATTGATGATGTATGTGCAGTGGTGTTACCCTTGTGTACTTTTGTTATGAATTATTGCAAAGTATATATGTGTATATATAGAAAAGAATATAATATAGGCAAAACAGTCAAGTCACTCAACTGTATGTTTCTGAATTCAAACGCCAAAAATAGAATGTGAATATTCCTATTCCTGCCTTTCCTTGAACAATGGTTTCTCTCCATTTCCACGACGTTAGTTATACTCTTGTGTGCTACCACGAGTTTCACGAGTACTTCCCTGCACAATTTTCTTATTCTATTATTCTTCTTCTCATATGTATATATATATATAAACTGGTGCACACATTCTATTACATGAATGGTCAAGATTAATTAAGATTCTAAGTTGAAGTGTATGAACCGTGGTTAAATGTGTGCAAACAGGGTAGGTAGGTGTGTCAATCAATTTAGACCATTAAAATTTATTAGATTGATGTACAAGATTTAGTCTCACAATCTCATCTAAGTGATCTCATATAGAAACCTCCCCACACACGTGTATATATATATATATATATATATAACACATGCGCAAGGGGGCCGCCTAGGGCCTTATGCAACGTTGATGGCAATGGAGATTGCAATTATTTTTGAATGAGGTATTGGCCTCCAATTCTTTTTTTTTTTTAATTTGATAATTCCAACTAAGACTCCATGTAACGTGCTACATCATCAATTAAAAAAGTGTAAATTTATCGTGGTAAAAAAATATAAATTACATATTTTTACATAGTATATGTTGTTATTACACATGTTTTTAGTTCAATGCCTAATCAATTGCACAAATCCAATAAATTCAATAGTTTATTTAATATACACTTTTTACCGAATTTATTTAAAACGAAAAAAAAAAAATAAAACAAAAATACTTGGACACATCAAGCTAATTAAGGTAAAAAATCAGAGGTGATTATTTTAGGGAGAAAATGTCGTAATTTTATATCTGTAATTACTTTGTGCAATTCTTCTGCAAGTTTGAATCCAGCAGCAGCACCACCTTCATCCTTGAACGCTTCTCTGAGCCCAAAATGAACCATTAAAAGGCGGACAAACGTAAGAAGCTCTCCACCTTTGTTGAGATATTGAACGTCGTCTCTGCAATGGCTGGCTCCATACAACAGCATCCCTATCCACACATGACTCACAACTTCCCACAATTCCTTCTCGGAACAATAATGATCTTCATGATTGTCCTGTCTGTTTGGGTGGGCGAGTTCCTCTGCTGAACCCGGATTTTCAACATCATTATTATTATTATTGTTGCCTGCAGGATTTGGTGGTCCCTCTGGATCTTGTCCACAGCACCTTTTCAAATGCTTTGCAAGTTTAATATAACCCGGAATTTCAACATCCTGTTCGTTCTGAGGATTATTGTTGTCTGCAGGATTTGGTCGTCCCTCTGGATCTTGTCTGCAGCAGCTTTTCAAATGATGTGCAAGTTCAATAGCTTTGGACAATATGGACTTAGCATAATCATCATCACTTCCATTTTTGCTGCGGTCTCTCAACTTCAATCGTAGCAGCTGTTCACAAACTTCTCCTCGCTTCTTATCTTGCCATTTCATTTTCAGTTTTTCCCACCTTGTGCGCTTCCTTTTACATCTATCTGTATGTAATGGTGGTGACATGATATGATATGATGCATGTATAAACGGATACTACATAATAGTACTTGAAAAAAAGGTCCCATGCATTAAAAATTAGATACTTAGCTTCATTCTCATTTTAATGTATTTAAGTTCCCATTATATACCTTTCTTAACTCCTATTTTTAGGTAATTAAGTTTATTAACACATTAGCTAGTTTTAGATAGGGTAAAAAAAATAAAATTAATTTAAAAAAAATTACCTTCTTCCCAAAATCTTGTTTTGGACAACCCGTCCACAATTTCATTAATGGTGTGTTGAACTTCTTCCCAGCATATGTCTTTGAATCTCAACCCTATGTTTCCGGGGACTGTGGACGTGAGTTTCCCCTCCATTACCAGAAAGTACACCAAATATTCCGAAATATTTCTGCATATTGTCTATTATTTGGATCTTTTATTTTCGCAGGTTGTCCGGTGAAATAGCATATCTCCGTAGCAACATGCCAAATTAACACACAATTGTCGTATTCATGATGAACCTTCGGAGGTTGTTCATCACCGCCGCCCTGGCCTTTAGTCTGTGTTCCCTCCTCCTGCTGCTGCTGATTTGCCTTGTTGTTGATGGCATGGAAAAGCCGCTTGAGCAGGACGTTCCCAACCGGCTGAATTGTAGTGTACTGCCACGCATCAAGTTTCTCTCTGATGAGGCCGGAGCGGTTGATTATTTTGTCCAACGGTTTCCACCGTTGCTTAAAGGAGTGGTTGATCAAGCTGTATTGTCGGATTTCTTTGGACCAACGTTTTGTGGACGAACCCCATGTGTTTATAGTGTTGATGCCTTTCATTATCCACTTTCTCTCTTCACTGGGCTTCTCCATCATTAGAGCTACAGTCCACTCAGAGCAAACCAGCTTCACAATAGACACCAAGTCTAACACAACTGCACCGCCCAGCAAGATGTAGGTAATAGAGATGTGAATAGAACTAGCTCGGGACTTGTCACACAAGTAAAACGTGATGGTCACCGCTACAAGTAAACCATGAACCACAAATCGGTATGCATATTCGATTGAACTTATCCACTGGACGGCAGCCATCTTGGTGAACATGGAGTCATACATGAAGTTGAGTTCCATTTCCAGGATTTTATACGCGGTCTCAGGATGTTTTAGCTCCAAAAACACCTTCTTAACCGCCTTTAGTTTATCCTCAATGTGGATAAACGCATGATCCAAGATGAATCCTTTGAAGAGTTTGTAGTATATGTAACCGCTGTGGATGATCTCCATTTTGTCCGGATTATTCGCCACCAACGCCTCCTCCGTTTCCTTACTTAAAGAAGAAGAAGAAGAAGAATTGTTTTCGAGCATTGACCTCCTCATATGGGGCACAGATGCCAGGAAAAGGGAGTGGATCCGTTCAGCGTACTTGACAATTCCGGCGAAGAACACAATCCCGGCGGAGATGGCTAAGCAGCGGTGGCGGTAGATTTTGTAGCGGTAAAAAACAAGGAGAACGGAGAAAGACTGAACAATGAGGGTGAGGAGTGGGCGGTGCCATAAGTTGTTGTCTTCTATGTTGAAGGAGGTGATGGCGTGGGGGCCACCCAAGTGGAGCAAGAGGAAGGGTGCCCAGAAAGCCTCCAGGAGGGAGGATTGGTCGCCGGGGGCGTCTTCCTCGTTGGAGTTGCTATTGATGAGGGCTATGCCGAAGGTGGCAAAGTAGTCGGCAAGTAAATAGGCACACCAGATTGTGAGGTGGGTCGGCACTTTCTTTCTCCTTTTTCTCAACGGCGCAACGAATTCCAGCACGCACTGGAACCCAAGACTTGCCACAACAATGGCATGGATGTTCCAGTTCCCCCATATCCGCTGCAGTAACTTTTGAAATTGTTTAAGCGGAATCATCATGGTAGGTTAGTTGGCGCCGTCATTCATCTATATCATATCATAAGTTATAGGGTAATTGTAAAATTTCTTTTTGAGTGTTGGTGATAGAAACTTTTTGTCCTAAGTTATTATTATTGGTATTCACTTTTTGTGTTTTTGTGTACACTTCTAGTCACTGAATTATACTAAAATTGCAAATTTCTATCTCTAATGTTTTTTAATAAAGGGACCAAAAGTGAGTATCACCCACACAAACAAATTCTACAATTATCCTATAACTTACGGACCAAAAATGCAATTTTTTCAAAAAAAAAAAAAAAAAAAAAGTAAATTACATAAATCTAGACAAAAGAATGCCCACATACAGTATTAGGACTTAAAACCATTTGGAGGATTAGAGTATTAAATCATTAATTAAGCATATATGCATTGTTTAGCTCATGGCTGCAACACATTAGCATGCATATATATGACACAGAGACATCAGACATATATATATGTACACATATAAAATGGAGTAAGCTTACCTGGCCTGCAGGTTCCTCTGTTATTGATGATGTGGTGTTACCCTTGTGTACTTTTGTTATGAATTATTACAAAGTATATATGCATGTGTATATATAGAAAAGAATATAGGCAAAACAATCAAGTCACTCAAGTGTTTGTTTCTTAATTCAAACGCCAATGTGAATATTCGTATTCCTGCCTTGAGCAATGGTTTCTCTCCATTTTATTCACATACAACGTTAGTTATACTCTTGTGTGCTACCACGAGTGTCACGAGTACTTCCATGCACAATTTTCTTATTCTATTCTTCTTCTCATATATATATATATATATATATACACACACACACACATTTGTTTTTGCGTTCTAATGTGAGATTATGTAAACAACTGCATGAGTGCATACATTCTATTACATAAAACCCTGAGAGTAGTTAGTTATTGTGCATTCATGTAGTAAGTAAATTGTGTGTACTCGTGTAGATTTCATGATCTCAGGTTAAGCATAATTCTCATTTGCACGCAACTATATATTTCTATAGTTTTGTTGTGCATGCATGTGCGGGAAGGTGATCCTGAAGTTCCTAAAACTTCTTGTCTCAACATTTTGATGAAAATAATAAATATTGAGATGTGTCTCGAATCTCATCACCCTTTTCTAAAGTTTTGGTGAAGACAACCAAACGGGAATAGGGCTGTTTATAATTTATTGACTTGTATTTCTTACCTAAACTCAAATTGTGTGATTCATCATAATTCTAAGAAGGAGATCGAGTGACCTTCAATTCTCTGCCCATTACTTTTAGGATTTTATATATACCGTTGTGAATTGTGATTTAATATCAATATGTTATCGTTTTTTCTTGGTTTCCTTTGATATCTCAGTATTAATATAATATAATGCTTTGATTAGAAAGAAAAATATTATACATATTCTTTTTATTTTATTTTATTTTATTTTTTACTTTAGGCTAATTTGACACACTTGGATTAATCTAAAAAAAAAAAAGTGAGTTATCACCTTAATTTCCTTTATTTTCTCTTTCTCCAAATATTCAGACAATTGACGAGTATGAGACTTCCATTTATAATGTTCTGATTAGAAAATGATATTTTCATTGTAGGGCAGAGTATTGCCCATAGACAAATGTTGTAACTCTTTATTTTTATCTGTAAGTATCCACGAATTAAAGTTAATTAGATTAAGTCTTTATATAATAAAAATGAAAAAAATTAATATTACACTAGAACAATGTTCACCACTTCACCTAATGCATACCATGAATTAGTAAAGATGAGTTTCCTCATCATCCAACAAAATTCAATCTTTGAAAAATGTTATTTATTACAAATTTAGCATGTTGACCTCCAAAAAAAATTGGCATATAATTTTTAAATACAAAAACAAGAGTTAAGGTAAAAAATTAGAGATAATTTTAGGAAGGAAATGTAATAAGTTTTTATGTTGATGAATTACTTGGTGCAATTCCGCTTCAAGTTTGAATCCACCTTCAATTTTGAAGGCATCTGTGAGGCCAAAATGAACCATCAAAAGGCGCACAAACGTAAGAAGCTCTCCACCTTTGTTAAGATATTGAACGTCGTCTCTGCAATGGCTGGCTCCATATAACAGCAGCCCTACCCACACATGTCTCAGAATTTCCCACAATTCCTTCTCCGAACAACTATTGTCGTCTGGTCTGTTTGGATTATTATGATGGCTGCACTGTTCTTCTGCTGGATTTTCAACATCACCTGGGCTGCAACAGCAGCTTTTCAAATGCTTTGCCAGTTTAACAGCTTCCGGCAATATCGACTTTAGGTAATAATCATTTTCACTTTTGTTTTCCTTTTCTGGAAACCCATCTAGCAGCCATTTACAAGCATCTTTCCGCTTCTTATCTTCCCATTTCCTGCTCACTTGTTCCAACCTGCTGCGCTTCCTATCACATGTATCTGCATCTGTATCTGTATATATATGGATGACAGTAAAACTCATTATATATTGGTAATTTCTTTTTTCTCTTTTTGGAGAACTCGGAAGCACTATTTGAAAGTGTGCACCGATATAGTAACCCTGGGGGTGAGCAACCTATCCATCCGAATAACCAAAAAACCAATGAAATTTTTTAACTAGCATAACCGATCGAGGTAAACAATATAACCGACCGAAAAACAAACCAGTTCAGTCGATTATGTTGGTTACCATTGAAAATTAAAATCGAACAGTTAACAGAGTATCCGTGATCCTACCCAGCAAACGATGGCAAGCAGTAAACTTGCTTGAGGGAAACTCATAACCCTGGTATGTACTATTGTCTGTGACCTTAACCGACAAAAGATCACATGGAAATAAATCAGCCTACTGACTCAAATTAAGAAAACTAATAGGTTGTGAAAGTAGTTATAAACAGCATTCTAATAAGAAAAAAGAAAGCTAATAGGTTATTTCTATTGGGTCAAACTTATGGTAACCACAATCTAATAAACTTGACTAGGGTTGTGCAAAAATTTAGTAATTTTATAGATAGATGCCTGGTGGAGGTAAGTATAGTACCTGCATGGTTGTTTTTCCAGTTGGTGATGGTGCAGAAATCCTTGAAGTCCTCCATTTTTGCAGAGGCCATGTGTTTGATGTAATCTAAGAAATAATTGTTTTTCCCAATAACAGCTGCAGAGTCTAACCTGGCCTTGAGTTCCTCACGTGTGTGTTTAACTTCTTCCCAACAAATGTCTCTGAATCTCATCCCTATGTTCCCGGGGACTGTCGACGTGAGTTTCCCCTCCATCACCAGAAAATACACCAAATATTCCGAGATATTTCTGCATATTTTCCGGTTTGGATCATCCTCCTTTCCACTGTCTATGCTGAAATAGAATATCTCCGTAGCAACATGCCAAATCAACACGCAATCGTCGTAGTCCTTATAACGAACCTCCCGAGTCGGCGGCAGTTCTCCGCCGCCGCCGCCGTCTTTAGCCTCATCGGTTTCCGCCCTCTTCTTGATGTACTGGAAAACCTGCTCCAATAGGCCGCACCCAACCGATTCCGTTATAGTATACCGCCACGCGTCAAGCCGCTCGGTGAGCCCGGATTTTTCGGCGATTGGATCAATCAACGGCCACCCTTGTTTTATGGAGTGATTGATCAAGCTGTACTGTCGGATTTCGTTGGACCAACGACGCCTCGAGGAAATCCAGGTAGTTATAGCCTTGATTGTTTTGATTATCTTATGGTTTCTCTTCAGCCCAGAAATCCAGCTCTCTTTCTTTCCCGGGCTTGCTTTACATTTCTCCACATCCTCCAACATTATAGCTACAGTCCACAAAGAAAACACGAGCTTGGCGAGCGCTACGAAGTCCAAGAAAATCGCACCGCCCAGCAAGAGATAGGTGATAGAGATATCAAGATCGTCAGCTTGGAGCTTGGGGAAGAAGACGAATATGAGCGCGACGGCTAGAAGTAAAGCATGAACCACAAACCGGTATCCATACCCGAATGAACTCATCCATTGGACCGCCGCCATTTTGGTGAACAAGGCATCGTACATGAAATTGAGTTCAATTTCCAGGACTTTATACGCCTCCTTGTGGTCCAGCGTCATGAACAAGTCCTTGACGGCCTCCAATTTCCCCTCGATGTGGCTAAACCCGTGATCCATGATGAATCCTTTGAAGAATTGGAAGTAGGTGTACCCCATCTGGATTATCTCCAGCTCGCGATCCACCGCCTCCTCTGATCCTTGAAAGGTTGGTTTTAGCTGGTATGAGAGGGTATCCTCACTGGAACTTTCCAGCATTGACTTTTTCATATGGGACAGAGATGCCATATAAAGGGAGCGGGTCCGTTCAGCGTACTTGATAATCCCGGCGAAGAAGATGATCCCGGTGGGGATAAGTAATTCCCGGTAGATATAGATTTGGAAGCGGTAGAAAACAAGGAGAACGGAGAGAACCTGAACCAAGAGAGTGAGGAGGTGGCGGTGCCATAAGTTGTTATCCTCCAAGTCGAAGGAGGTGATGGTGTGAGGGCCGCCCAGGTGGAGCAAGAGGAAGGGTGCCCAGAAGGCGGCGATGCGGGACGATTTGGGCCCGAGGTCTTCCGCACTGCTGTTGATGAGACCAATGGAGAAAGTGGCGAAATAGTCGGCGAGCAAATACACAGACCAGATAATCAGGTGAGTGGAGCTTTTCTTGCTCCGTTTTCTCACCGGCGCAAGGAATTCCAGTATTCCCTGGAAGGCAAGGCTGGCCACAACAATGGCTTGGATGTTCCATTTCCCCCATATTGACTTCAGTAGCTTTTGAATGGCTGCAAGAGGAAACACCGTCGTCGGCGTCTTCATCCACCACCGCTCTGATCTCCGATTCTCTGATCTGATCTGATCTTTACAGCTACAAAGAGACCAGACAAATATTTTTCTACTTAACTTTAGCTTAACAATAATAGAATAATATGAATATACAAAAAATTAAAATCATATATATTCTAATAGGGTGTCCATGTTTTGGTTACTAATCATCAGTACATTGATATAATATAGAAGAGAATATATGCAAGCTAGTAGAGTTACTCAACTTCTCCTTCATCCAAACACAACAATATTATTCCTACCTTTGCTTACACAATGGTTTTCCTCTCCCTTTCCACAGTCATATTCTCTCCTCTTCAACTTTCCCACCATGAGAGTCACCATTGGTTGGATAAGAAATTCTTTATTTTACTGCTAAGCTAGCAATCAATATTTAAAAGTGTACACTGAGTTAAACTCATTTTGCAATCCTAGCAAGCAAATGGACAATAAAACAGCCTAAGTTGTTCATATTTGATTGATTTAAGTAAAAAAAGTTAATAAATAACTCATACTGAGTTCATACATAAAACAGCAGAAAGAAAATAAGGAATTGAATCAAAATAGTCAGCTCTCATGTCCTCAGCAAAAGTAAGAGCATTCCGAGCAAGAGCATGAGCCACCGCATTACCACCACGGGGAATATGACGAAAGTGAACCATGGATAGCAGACGCAACAAAGCACGAATATCGTCAATGATGGAACCAAAAGGTGAAATATTCGAACCATCCCTGACCGCATGTGTAACCAGTTGTGCATCTGTTTCAAGAACAACCCTTTGCCACCCCTTCTCTTTAATCCAACTCAAAGCTTCCCTAGCCCCCATTGCCTCAGCCTCGCGAACCGTATACAAACCCCCCTTGGCAAACATTACCACACCCAACACAGTCCCATCCCCTGCCCGGACACACCATCCAAAACCCATGCGGCTCCTCTCATAGTCCATTGCTGCATCAATACTTATAAATATAGCATCATGGGGTATAGAAACAGCAAGCTGCTCAGTGGACTGCAGAACTTTCATGAGAGTATTAGCACGAACCTCCTGCCAACTTCCAATATAGGTGAGAGCTCTGAACACAATTGTACCCGGGTCCGCCGAAGTATGATTCCAGACTATAGCATTTCTGGCTTCCCAGATCGCCCAACATACCGACACCACCTTTTCGATACTGAATCGAATTTTAAATATTCAACTATCCAATCTATCTTATGACAACTATTATATTCATATATTCTATTCTAATAGTGTGTGTGACGGGAGTCGATCGATCAGGAAGGTCATGCCACCACTGGCTCCATCAGGTTGTGATTTGTCTTGAATAATACTTACACTCTCCCAAAAGTTTAATTTTCATCATTCTTAGCTTTTTCAGAGTTCTAATAGAAGTAATGAATAACAAGAGTATGTCAAGATATGATGATTCTTGAAACATAATGCATTGTAGCAAGTTTGGTTTATTGTTGCAAATTAATTAAATTTTGATTTCTCGCTACATGTACATGTTGGTTTTATGATCACCAAAATAGTCAATCGGCGGACCAACACTACAGAAAACTCACATTGAATACTCCCGGAAAATTGTTTTATTGCTCTTGTATGTGTGAAAAATGCCTAACCGATGTTCAGAGTTTCTTTCTCCTATTTATACAAGGAAAAAGAAGTCTAGCTAAATTAGATAAGCTCAATCAACAATAAATACATTTAATTCTTTTCCTTATTGCTCTCAGATTTTCCTCCATCTTTCGAGAGATCCACACCGAATCTTATTCCAGATATGATCCGGGGTAGTCACTCGACGGGTCAACACAACCGATCTAATGAAAAATAAAATGTAAAAAATATATGGAAACAAGAGCTTTATTTATTGTATTTTGTACATGTAATACTATGTAAAGAAGCCAATAGTAAATAGGTGATAATGGTGATAAATGGGTGATTAATGGGACGTAATAGGTGATAAATGGGAAATAAGTGTGTTATAACTTGGGTAATAAAGGGGTAGTTAATTGGGGGCTTAAGAAAGAATAATTAGCTAGCTAGCTAGGGAGCGGATTGGTCACATCCTGAGTGTTGACTACCGAGTTTGAGACCTGAATACTTGTTAAGTAGTACTTGTCGGGTGCTTATGCTAAGTATCCATCTCAGTAATCATAGTAATCAATATACATGCAAGGCCACTTAATGTTGAATGTATATATAAATAAAATTAATGAAATAGGGCATGAAACTGGACCCACCAACATAATCTGTGAACCATTCGTTCTCTGACTCCAAAATGGGCCATCAAAAGGCCGATCGAACATATGTAATAATAAAGAACATGATATATGTACTCTTTCTATATAATTCCTGCCATGAAGTATATATAACTCCCTTACAGCACGTTTGGTTCACGGAATGAATTTTAAAGGAATAGGAATACTATTCCATAAGGAATGGAATAGGTTGCGTTTGGTTCGCGGAAGGAATAGACTTGGGAATTGTATTCCAGCGTTTGGTTCGCGGAAAGAATAGAAATGGAATATATATTTAAAAGACATAAATGCCCTTGTACAAAATAATAATAATAATAATAATAATAATAATAATTATTATTATTATTATTATTATGATTATTGTTGTTGTTGTTGTTGTTGTTGTTGTTGTTGTTATTATTATTATTATTATGTATAATTGCAGCAAAACGTTTTGGACTCCATTACCATGACCATACAAGCACATTATATGCAAGATGATTACAAAAATATGCATGAATTGGGATATCAAAAATTTATAAGGAATATTACTGATAACTATACAATAATTGGAAGCATAGAGAATAGAAGACTCAAAAATAAACCCTAAAAACCTCCACGTTTACACTCTTAGAACTCCCTTCCCCAAACGGCCGCTCAAAGTCGCCGCCCCAATCTTCCCACTCATCCTCCGGAATCCGCATGATCTCCTCGGCGAACTTCTGGTCGTGAATCCGACGGTGAAGATCGTCTCGGATTTTCTTGAACTCCGTCACCGAAGGCTTCCTGGAGTTGGAGGTGGAATGCGAATTCGAAGTCGGACTCCATGGCTTCCGCCGCCATGAGTTCACGGCGTTGCGCGGTGGCGAGAGCTTGGAGGTCGTCGGAGTTTGTACCAACCGACATTATACTGCGCTTTGTTTGGTGATCGGTGATGCGATGAGTTTTAGGTTTAGGTGTGCGAGTGTGCGACAGAGAGATGATGCGATGAATTCAATCTGGAAAAAAAATGATGCGATGAATTCAATCTGGAAAAAAATGAGCTCTAAAAATTTTTAGGTTTAAATAAGGGTAAAAAAGAAATAATAAAAAATACCTATTCCTGAGCTCTCAGGAATAGGTTAATACCGGGGGGCCCTGGTAATAGCTATTACCCTTGCAAGGGTAATAGCTCATTTCCAGGAACATTATTCCTGGGAATACAATTGCGAACCAAACAACGGAATAGGTTATTACTAGTAATGCTATGTCATTCCCTACCTATTCCGTGAACCAAACAACCCATTAGTTTGATTGAAATGAGACTTGAATACGAGACCTTCCTTTTTTTTTTTTTTTTTGGTAAATTTACAGGGTCTTCCTTTTTCAATATTGCTTATTTGTGTTGTTTTGTTTACCATGCATGGTAAATGCATAGAGCAGCAATATTAAGTATTTATAAAAAGATATTTGATAAATAAATATGCAATCTTATAAAAAAAACACAATATACAATTTATTTATTTTTTTGAAACCACACAATATACAATTTAAATGAAAAATGACACAACCCTTTAATAAGAGTACAGTACAGTACACATTCACTCACTCGGATCTTCATGTTCATCCTAAGACCCTAAAATAAATTAAACTTTAAAGATATAACTTTGATTTCATCGTACCAGTTGGATATGATCACCCACACTTTTTACACATACATACGGAGGAATATAATAATAAGCATTATTATATACCCAGTATATAGCCAATCAAGGACCTTGTGGTCTAGTGGTATAAGTTACTTTCCGGAGGTTGTGGGTTTGAGTCTTAGATTTGTGCAAATGTCATGGTAGAGTTGAAATGAAGGTTTGCTCAGATTTGTGCAGATCTCATTGTGGAATTGAAATGAACGCTCGAATTTGAGGCTTTGTTGTAGCCCAAAATGAGCCATCAAAAGGCGAACAAATGTATAAAACTGTCCACCTCTGTTGAGGTAGTAAACATCTCCTCTACAATGGGTGGAGGCATAGACCAGCAACCCTACCCACACTTCACTCAGACCTTCCCAAAACACCTTACTACGCTGCTGCTGCTCCTCATTATTGCCAGCTTCTAGATCTTTTTGCTGCTGCTGCTTATCATTGCCAGCTTTTGGATCTATTTGTATGATCATTGCCGCTGCAAGATCAACAGCGGCCTTAAGCAACACTGGTTTCTCGTGATTATCACTCTCGTGATTATCCTTCAATTGTTCATCATTGCAGCTACTGTACTTGTTCTCCTTTGTCAGGCATGGATCTTCACATGCCCTTGGCTGTTCAACATCCTCAGTGATAGTTATCTTCTCTTTCTGATTATTATCCTCCAATTGTTCATCATTGCAGCTACTGTACTTGTTCTCCTTTGTCAGGCATGAATCTTCACATTCCCTTTGCTGTTCAACATCAGTTTTATTCCGTCTCTTCTCCCATTCTTCATTTATCAGGTTTTGGCAGGCTTGCTTTATACTCATTCGCTTCCTACACCATCTACCTGTATTCATATATGCATGTAATTAATAAGAGAGGCCCGGTTGAAAATAAGGTTGTAAGTTGTGAGGTCACCAGTTTGGCTTTTACATACACTTTTATATATATATATATATAATTATGCATGGGACCATCCCGGCCAACTTGAGTAGGGTAAGTGTAGGGCCTTTTTTCTTTTTTTTTCTTTAATTTGCGTGACCGGTAAATAAGTGAGACCTTATCAAAATATAAATAAATTGAGAATTAAAGAAAAATTACAAAATACTTAATTTTAAGCCAATATAATCACAATACATATACTAACTATTAGGCGTAGGACCAGACTAGGGACCCCCAAAACTTTGGGGCCTGTGCTGTTGCACCTAAAATCTGGCCCTGGGTAAGTGGTATGTACCTTTATCTGGTGGATTGAAGGTAGAGTGGAGGTGGCCAAAGGTGTAGTTGACTTGTTCCTCACAAATATCTTTGAATCTCATTCCTATACTTCCCGGCAGTGTGGACGTGATATTCCCCTCCAACACTAGAAGGTACGCCAAATATTGGGAGATTTGTATGCAAAATTTTGCTTTTTTTTCTTCTTCTTCATCATCAGCGGCGGTGAGGTGGTAGCATATCTCAGTAGCAACATGCAAGATTAACACACACGTGGCATAGTCGTCCATGTTCCCATGATAAAGATCCTCCTCCTTCTGCTGCTGCTGCTGGTGGGAGTTTGCCACCCTTTGGATGTACTTGAAAACCAATTCCTTTAACCTGTCTTCAACCTCGGCGGTTTCAGTGTACAGACAGGAATCAATAGCTTCCCTGAGGTAATAGAATTCCGGTTTGAGCTCTGCCCATTTCAACCGTCCTCTCGAGTGCCTCACCAAACTGTACTGTATAATCTTCCCTGACCAACGCTTATTCACAAAAAGTTTGAGTCCACAATGAATGACTGGGAGAATTATGTTGCTCACCACCTCCGATGCTGTTGCCTTCCCCTTCTCCTCCGATGCTGTTGCCTTATAACAAGAAGAATTCATTATTTTAACGATTGTCCAGTGGCTAAATATGAGATTAAGGAGAGCTAACTGGTCGAGTAGAAGCGCACAGCCCAGCAAGCAGTAGGTAATACCAATGACACTAGGGTGAAGTTGGTGTTTGGAATGGCAGAAGAAGATGACCGTCACGGTTATAAGTAAAGCATGACAAACAAACCGCCATATGCACCAGAAGTAGTTATCCTTCCAGTACTCCACCGCAACCATCTTGGTGAACATGCCCTCATACATGAAGTAGAGTTCCATTTCCATCACTTTAAACGCTACTTTCACTTCTTCATCATCTTCTAGCTTTCTGAACCACTCCATCTCCGTCGTATCCTTGTTGATAATAAACGTGTGATCAATGATGAAGCCTTTGAATGTTTGGTACAACTCGTAACCCCTCCTTACAATCTCCAACTCCTCATCAAGACCACTCACCATCCTTGTTGTTTTCTTCCCGACGTTCCTTGCCCGCTCCAGCATGGACCACCTCACGAAATCGGGAGACGCAAACTGGAGAGAGAAGATGCGTTCAAAGCACTTGACGATTCCGACCAGGAAGACGATGGCCGTGGGGAGCAGCCATTCGCTATCCAGGATTCGGTATTGGTACAACACCACCAAAACTGAGCACCCCTGAACCACTATGGTGAGCACATGGCGGTGCCATAAATTGTTGTCCTCCACCGACAGTGCAGTGATGGTGTGAGGCCCGCCCAGGTGCACAAGCAGAAACGGCGCCCATAAAGGATACACCGCATATTCTTTTTTCTCTTTTGCTGCGTCGTGGTAGTAGATGAGAGATAAGGCGAAGGTGGAAAAGAAGATTGCCATTAAATACACGAGCCAGATCACCACATGCATCAATCCGTTGTTTGACCATCTTCTCATCGGCGCAATGAAAACCAGTATAATTTGGATGAGGAGGCTACCCATAACGTAGCATTCCAGGTTCCAATGTTCCAATATGTTTAGAAACGCATACCTCTTCATGCTCGCTCGATATATATGATCTTCAATGCACCAACACACCCAGCTTCAATTTTATTATTATTTATCATACTTACTAAACATCCTATTTATATATATATATTGATTCTCCGATTCTCACCATCATACTATTCTTTTTTTTTTTTTTTGAATGAACTATATTCCACCTAGCTAGTATTTGTTAATGTTAATGCTATCAATAGTTAGAAAAAATTCCCTAGGCTAGGCAGGAATTAATCAGTCCCTAGGTGCTTGTTTTTTTTTTTTTTAAGACTTGATAATTATAAAATACATGCTTGAAAACATTGCTAGGGGCTCATCAGGCACTAGGGGAGCGCCTAGATCCTAGGACGCCTAAGCGGGAATTAATCGGGGCCTAGTGTATTTTTTTTTTTTTTTAAATTTGTTTAAGTATTTTCAATTTTTTAAAGAGTAATAATAATTGTAAATTATATAATACTTTAATAGTTAAAACTAAAATATTAAATATTAACCTAAAAAATATCTAGAGTTTGTACAATTATTTAGCTCAAAATGATGTTGTTTTGAGTGAAATAACTCATTTTAAAAGGAAGGGAACAATAGTTAATTGGCCAACTAGATGACCTAATCGGTGCCTAAGAGACCTAGACGGTCAGTGCCTAGTCGGCCGCCTAATTGGCCAACCGCTTAGACCACCCATTATGGTGATACGCTAGACGACCAGCCATCACCTAGCGGTGCCTAGGCAGAATTTTTGCAAGACTGATGTTATCTTAACTCAACGAAGACTAACTAGCAGGCATCAAAAGTGCATATATTATACTATATTGCTGCTAATAATTAAATGAGTGAGTAAACTTGATAATTATAAAATACATGCTTGAAAACATTGCTAGGGGCTCATCAGGCACTATGGGAGCGTCTAGACCCTAGGACGCTTAAGCGGGGATTAATCGGGGCCTAGTGTATTTTTTATTTTTTAAAAATTTGTTTAAGTATTTCCAATTTTTTAAAGACTAATAATAATTATAAATTATATAATATTTTAATAGTTAAAACTAAAATATTAAATATTAACCTACAAAATATCTAGAGTTTGTACCGTTATTTCACTCAAAACGATGTTGTTTTGAGTGAAATAACCAATAAAAAAAAGAATAACAATAGTTAATTGGCCGACTAGGCTACCTAGTAGGTCTAGTCGGCGTTTAGGAGGCTTAGGCGGTCAGTGCCTAAGCGGCCTAGCCGGCCAGCCGCCTAGACCACCATTTAAGGTGATACGCTAAGCGGTCGACCGGCGCCTAGCGCCTAGGCGGGATTGTTGCAACACTGATAAAATATTTAATACCTTAATAGTCAATTTTAAAATATTTAATATTAACCTTAAAAACATTTAGAGTTTGAACAATTTAGGACTCAAAACTATGTCATTTTGAGTGAAATAACTCATTTTAAAATAAAGGGAGCAATAGTTAATTGGCCGACTAGACAACCTAATGGTTGGGTGCCTACTAAGCCTAGGAGGCCGCCTAGACCACCGATTATGGTGATACGCTAGGCGGTCGGCTAGCACCTAGCGCCTAGGCACCGATGCAAAATTTTTGCAAGACTGATGTTATCCTAACTCTACGAAGACTAACTAGCAGGCATCAAAAGTACATATAGTGCATGGATATGATCTTTAATTTACTTTAATGTATAGAACTATACTATATTGCTGCTAATAATTAAATGAGTGAGTAAGCTTACCTGCTGGATGGCTATCTTGGCTTTTGTGGGTTGCCCTTATTTAGCTTATGCTTGTGTACGTGTTTTTGTTATTAGTCTTTATGGATAGAAACTTGTATTTATAAGACAAGCTACTCAAGCTAACTGTCGCTCACAGTGTTCCTTAATATAATTCAAACACAAAATATTATTTTAAAATGACCAAACTTTATGTGAGAGGGGTTGAAATATTTTTAATTATACGAGTCAACATATGCATGCATCGCAGGCCTAAATTACGTTACCTGTCTCACGTATTGAGACTCACAAGTACTATTCTTCCAAAATTATTAGCTTACCTTTAACAATACATTGCATATACTTTATTCTCTTCTATTCCCCACCATATATACATGAGTCGTTTCACGAGTGTATCATTATATTATTGAATTTTATATTCTTTTATCAAACTTTATTCTCTTCTAGTACCCACCATGCATGCATGTGTTTCACGATTGGATCGTTAAATTTCTTTTTTTTTTTTTATCAAAGACTTACGTATTGTAGTATTATTAGTTGATTTAAAAGAAACTTCTTAATTAATTTATAACATGTCACATTATAAATTTTTAGTCTACTTTGCATCTAATACTTTCTTTTTTACCTATCAATAATATCGGCCTAAAGTAGAACAACTTGCAACGCAAAAAGTTATTGCATGCATATTGGTTTGCGCATTTTTAATACATATCTATATTAAATTTTGTCCAAAAGGCACCAATAATATTAGCAAAAATAATCTAGTTTAAACCCTTTCGAGGATTTTCATAGACCTATAGCCTTGACATATATAAAAGGGCCAGGGTTGTAGATAATGTTGAAAAAATTTCTCAACAATAATATACTTTCCTTGGAAAATATAATTCAAGTCCCAATACATACCAATAAAAATTCAAGACGTGTGATATTCACCATGTGCCTCTTCACTGGTACACAGTTGAATAAACTTGGAAAATGTATCAAATTGGCCCCTTAAGTTGGATGGATAGTGCAATTAGGCCTCCTAACTGAAAAAAAAAAAATCTTCATTCAAGCCCCATATAAAAGTGCAATTGAGTTCTAAATGATTTGTTTATCAGGTCAAATTCAGTTAGGGGGCCTAATTGCACTATCCACCCGACTTAGAGGGCCAATTTGACACTTTTTTATTTTTATTTTATTTTTGAAAACAATTTTTTATTTATTAAAAATCTTATTTATTATAAATAAAAAATAAAAAAAATATTTAAAAAACAGTCGCCGGCCGTTTAATAATTTGGTCCTGTTGTCAAATTAATTTGTAGAATTTGTCATCAAGTGTTGGTCATACTTACTTTGTGTTACTAAGTTATTATTGATGTTGCATTTTTTGCCCATTTACTAATAAAATATTAGAGATGAAATTTATAATTTAAGTATAACTCAGGGATGAAAAGTGAGCACAAAAAGATGAAAAGTGCTACGACATTGATAACTTAAGGACAAAAAGTGAGCATGACCAATACTCAGGGACGAATTCTATGTTTGCGTTGCACTTTTCGTCCCTGAGTTATACTCCGTACTAAAATTTTAAATTTCGTCCCTAATGTTTTATTAGTAAAGGGACAAAAAGTGCAACATCAATGATAACTTAGAGACGAAAAGTGAGTATGACCAACACTTAGGTACGAATTCTACAATTACATTATTACCTATGAACGAAAAATGTAGTTTTCCGTTTTTGTTTTGTTTTATTTTTTTTAATTATTTATAATAATTATTTTTAAATTATTTAAAATCATTATACAAAACTTCTTTAATAATATAAAAACAATTATTTTAAATAAATTTATAAATTAAAAAAGAAAAACAAAATAAAAGTCGGCAGTCCCAGCTGGACTGCCGACTTTTGCTTCTTTTTTTTAAAAAAAATTAAAAATTAAAATTATTAAAATTATTTATAAAATACAAATTAATTTGATAGCAGGACCAAATGTGATACAAATTACAAAATTTTGCACCTAATTTCAGTCCAACGAGTAGTAACATGTTAAACAAGTCATTTAGGACTCAATTGCACTTTTTTGTTGGCTTAAGGGGCTTGAATGAAGCTTTTGTCAGTTATAAAGCCTAATTGCACTATCCACTCGACTTAGGGAGCCAATTTGACACTTTTTTCAATAAACTTTCAATTCTTTTAAACATTGGAACAATATAATGGACCACTAGTAGAGAATATAATTGACCAAAAAATGCAACAATAATAGGCTTCTTTTGAAAAGATGAGCAAGGTAAGGAAAAAATAAGGGCGATTGTATTTTGAAAATATTTGAAACACTTTACGGGTTTAACTTATAAATTAGTAAAGACGTGTGATTTAATTTTTTTTAGGAATAAGGGTCAAATAAGCCATTGAACTACACACTAAAATGCAATTAGGCCATTAAACTTAAAAAACATGCAATTAGATCTCTAAACTAATCAATTTTGCCAAAGGCCTTGTAGTCAAGCGGCATAACTGTGACTCTCTCCAGTGAGAGGTCACAGGTTCAATCCCCATTCGGTGTGCTTCCATGGGTGAAAAGTTGCAAATTATATGTGGGTATCTTGGTGTGTAGTTCGATGGCCTATTTGACCCTTATTTCATTTTTTAATAATGACATTATGTGTCTTCATCCTAAAGGTAATGATGCGTATTGTTATGTGTATATTCGTTTCGATCATGTTCACTTTTTGTTCTTAAGTTATCATTGGCATTGACTTTCCGTCTTTTCATCCATGAGTTATACTAAAATTGTAAATTATGTCCCTAATATTGTATTAGTAAAGAAACAAAAAGTGCAACGTCGATAATGATTTAAGGATAAAAAGTGAGCATAGAACGAATTCTATAATTATTGTATAACTTAGGGATAAAAATTATAATTTTCCCATTTTTTTTTGTCTTCCAAGACCAATTGCTTTTCCCCACATACATCAAAACGAATTCTATAATTATTGTATAACTTAGGGATAAAAATTATAATTTTCCCATTTTTTTAATCTTCCAAGACCAATTGCTTTTCCCCACATACATCAATTTTTTTAGGACTATTGACTCGATTACAATGTAGTATCTGTTCATAGCTACTTTCTCAACCTATTGAAGTACAAAGAATCAACAGTCTCTCCTCCACTGAGGCTCAAACCCACTCCCTTCTATGAAGTATAAACCGGGTGCCACTAGACTGCATACATCAATTTTTATTCACTCTTATCTTTTTTTAATTATGCCAAAGGCCTTGTGGTCAAGCGACATAAAGTGATTCTCTAGGAGGTCATGGGTTCGAGCCTTAGTGGGGGCAATGTTGACTTTGTTGGGCTTCAATAGGTTGAGAAAGTATTTGGACAGATACTACATGTAACAGGGTCAATAGTATGAAAAAAAAAAAATCTTTCTTTAATTATCGTCCCAAGACCATTTGCTTTCCACAACTTTAATTTATTCTCATCAGATCATTGTTTTCTCTTTCTCTCCCCATGGAGCCCTTTGTTTTCTTACTTTATTACTCACAAATCACATCTATATGTCATATTACAAGCACCACGTTGCAAGTGGCATTGCAAGTGGTAGTGATTGTGGCGGAGTGATAAATGTATAATTGTTCATACTTATATCCCATATCTAATCCATACAAGGTTGTAAAATTCGCTAGACATTCATTGAGCATCCAAGGGATGCCGATTAATCATCTCTTAGGCGCCTGTTTTTTTTTTAAATAAAATTAAAAGATTTTTTTTTAAAAAAAATTATTTAATAATTTAATAGTTAGTACTAAAACCAGTTGTTTAACCATCTTCTCATTTTCCCAAAAAAAAAAAAAAAAACCATCTCCTCATCGGCGCAAAAAAATTGTAGTAACATTTTTGTAATTACAACGATATAACATTTAAAAATGTTTAACAATCTTTAGAAAGAGCACGATTACAAAAAACCCTAATGCTGCCTCCCTTTTCTCTCTAAAACCAAACGCCTTTCTCTGATGCACAACTTCGGCTTCCATCGCCGGCCTCCGGCCGGAGCTCTAATGGAGCGTTGAGCCGGCGGTTTTGGTCACCTTCTACGTTTGCTCTCGCTCTTCTTCCGTCCTGTCTACCGTCGCAGCTCCGTCCGCCTCCGACCACCACCACCACAGATCTTCTTCTTCTGTTTTCTTTCCCTTTGAATAAAATAATAGTAGGTAGGTATTGGGGTTTGTGTTGATAGTCTTGAACTCCCAAACCTACTTTGATTTTACCAACTTTTTATTTTATCTATTATTGTGTTTTCCTCTTGTTACTTTCTGATAAGTGCAAAAGATACCACTTTTATACGGTTGTTCGTGGATCGTTTAGTATACAAGTTAAAGCTTTTATGAATGTTTTAGTGTTAAATTGCGTTAGAATGCTTCATATTGCCATTGGACCCCGTTCCACACTTGGTTAATCATTTTGTAGGTAAAAAGGATGGGCAAAAAGGCAGAAAATGGCTAGATTTCAGAGAATGATACACGAGCCGAAAATTGGAAGCAAAGGACCGGCCGGACGCGCCTGGGACGCGCGTCCGTCCAGGCGTCCACGTCCCAGATCCGCGAAGTGCAAAGCAGTCCCTTGCGGACGCCTGCTGGACGCCACCGGACGCTCCGCGTCCGAAAATCAGCTCTCTGAAGTTTGAGATGTCTGCTTAGGACGCCTGCTGGACGCCACCGGACGCCTCGCGTCCGAAAAATCGCCCTCTGAAGTTGCAATGTCTGCTTAGGACGCGCAGCGGACGCACGTCGGACGCCGCGTCCGATCCCGAGATCCCGCGCCGAAGATTTGAAGCAACGCGCACCGGATCCCGCTGGACGCGTAGCGGACGCGCGTCCAGTCGGGCGTCCACTACGTCTATTTTTGGCGGTTGGCGCGATTTAAAAGGGGAATTGAGCCATTTTTCAGGAGATCCATCACATTTTCATTTTAGATCAGTTTAGAATATTTCTCTCTCTAGGATTAGCCTAGAGAGATCTCCCCCAATTCACTCCACATTCCCAATTCACTCCACATTGCAATTCTTAGTTTAGATTAGAATTAGAGAAGAATTCCATTGGTGCAAGATTGTGATCTACATTCAAGTTCAAGATTAAAGTTCAATTTCAAGTTCAAGTTCAAATTCAAAGTTCAATTCCTAGCTAAGTTTTCCTTTTAATTTCTTGTCATTACTTTTGCCTTTTGCTATTTCAATTTCAAGTATGATTAGATAGATCTTTG